>NC_061063.1:9225101-9237334 GCF_021917145.1 Hypomesus transpacificus
TTTAATGTGTGTGTACTTAGCATCTGTAGTTTAATGTGTGTGTACTTAGCATCTGTAGTTTAATGTGTGTGTACTTAGCATCTGTAGTTTAATGTGTGAGTATTTAACATCTGTAGTTTAATGTGTGTGTACTTAGCATCTGTAGTTTAATGTGTGTGTACTTAGCATCTGTAGTTGTCCATGTCCATGTTGTTTGATCTACACAGTATCTATTTGTGTTGGTGGGCTTACTGGAGATGTACACGTTTTTCTACGGTATGAATAGTGCTTTCAGATGGCTGGCCATGCAGCAGCAAAGCTAGCCAGGCTGGTGCTCAGTGTGCAGGGTTTGTACACTCGAGTTCATCGGCCCCAGAGCTCCTCATTAAGCTGTGGCTCAGGGAGCACGTTCACTCCTGGCTTGTCTGCCCGCAGGCCTACACACACAGACGCACACACAGTCATGGACACACACACGCGCAATCATACACTCATGTGAGCATGCACACTCTCTTACATCCAAACCCTATAAGCTCCCAGCGCTACATCAAGTCGCTAGATTGCTCATACTAGGTCAGGATGTGTACAGGGTAGATATCCTGATCTGTATTCTACTGTGCTACTCTGAGCACAAAAGGAAAATACCTTCAATTACTAAACAGAATCAAAAGGGTTAGGTGGTTTTATCCTACAGTGTCCCACTGTGTATGGATCCCAGCTTTGAGGTCGATACCAGTCTGGGGGTGGTGGGGTGGGAGAGTAGCGCCCGTGTGCGCCATGGAAAACATTACCCTTCACTGAACCCTCCCTTCACTATCAACACCTCCACTCCCATATACAACATTTTTTCCTTGTCCATAAGTTGATCAGTTGATGTGAAATGTATAATTTTTTGTTCTTCCTCTTTCTCTCCCTTTCTCCCTTTCTCCCTTTCTCCCACCCTCTCTCTTCTCTCTCTCTCTCTCTCTCTCTCTCTCTCTCTCTCTCTCTCTCTCTCTCTCTCCCTCTCTCCCCCTCTCCCTCTCTCTCCCTCTCTCCCCCTCTCCCTCTCTCTCTCCACAGTGCTATGTGCAGACAGAGTAGGCCAGATGACGAAGACCTACAATGACATTGATGCTGTTACACGTCTGCTGGAAGAAGTACGCTTCTATTTGACTAGATTTTAGTTCTATTGGCTACTCTTTAAATCAGAGGTTGTTTCACTAGATACATTATAAAAAATCTACCTATCAAATATTCACTACTGACACTTTATCTTCCCTCCCGTCCTCTCCACCAATAGAAAGAGAGGGATTTGGAGCTGGCCGCCAAGATTGGCCAATCCCTTCTCAAGAAAAACCGAACACTCTCTGAGCAAAATGAGTACCTGGAGGAGCAAGTGGGACATATTGCAGAGGAGGTACACACAGACACACACACATATACTGGGTCTCTCACACATGTTCCTACAAAAACACACACACATGCTGTGTCTTTCTCTCTCACACACACACACACATAACCCTATGGTCTTGCCCAGGTGGCCCAGCTGCACCATGAGTTGAACCTGAAAGATGAGTTGCTGCAGTTCTACAACGCAGCAGAGGAGAGTGAGGACGAATCCACAGGCTCCCCAACGTTAGTACACTTACTATCCTTCTCCATCAACACACACTCACACACACTCACACACACACACTCACACACACACACACACGCTCACACACACACATACCACAACAGACCAAGTTGTGAGTACTTCCAGTCATGTCCTTCTGTCTGTGTGTCGGGGCAGGAGGAGTAAGCTGGGAGGAGCCTCTGGTGGGTGTGGATCCAACACCCTGCAGAAGAAACTGAAGGAGCTGGAGGATGAGAACCTGTCTCTACGCTCAGAGGTAAACACGTACCTCAAACTTTACGCGAGTAAAGCAAATGGCCACACATACAGAAAAACTATAACCCATAGATTGGTTATGTTCTCAATAGAGCTCATCGTGTGTGTGTGTGTGTGTGTGTGACTGTGTGTGTGTGCAGGCGTGTCATCTGAAGTCTGAGACTGAGACCTATGAGGAGAAGGAGCAGCAGCTGGTCAACGACTGTGTCAACGAACTCAGTGAGTGTGGGAACTCTGCCTCAACCCCCTCTCTATTCCCCTCTTTCTCTCTCTTTCTCTCTATTCCCCTCACTTTCTCCCTCTCTCTCATCCTTTCTTGCTCTCTCTCTCTCAATTCCCCCCCCCCCCCCCCTCTATTTCTCCCCCTCTCTCCTTTTGTCTTTCTTTCGGTCTCTTTCTGTCTCCCTTGTCATTTTTATGTCTTCTTACTCCTGTCTTTATACCCCTCTCCCTCCCTTCCTCCCTCTTTCTCATCTTCTCTCCTTCCCTCCCTCCCTCCCTCTTTCTCATCTTCTCTCCTTCCCTCCCTCCCTCCCTCTTTCTCATCCTCTCTCATCCTCTCGCTCTCCCTTTCTCCCTGGCGTTCTCTCTCTCCCTCTCCTCAGGGTTGTCCAGTCTCCAGATCTCTGTCATAGCAGAGGAGCTGGCTCGTAAGACCGAGGACGCGGCCAGACAGCAGGAGGAGGTCACACACCTGCTCTCCCAGATAGTGGACCTGCAGAAGAAGGCCAAATCTGTGAGCACACACGCACACACACACTCTGTGTCTGTGAGCACACACACACTCAGATGCCCAAGCACGCACTCAACACAGATCCCTGTACATTTACCTCCCAACATATGCTCCCACTGACCTACTCCCTTTCTTTCTGTGCCTGTGCGTGCGTCTCAAGGTTGCAGTGGAGAACGAGGAGCTTGCTCAGCATCTGGGGGCAGCTAAGGATGCCCAGAGACAGCTTACAGCGGAGGTGGGACCCAACACCTCACCAGCTCCCCCACTGGTCTCCACCAGTACTCATGTACCCTCACTGAGTGTGTGTTTCTCTGGAAGCTCTTATTCCCTCTGGAAGCTCTTATAACCTCTTATTCCCCCTCCTCCCTCCCTCCCTACAGCTTCAGGAGCTGGAGGAGAAGTACTCAGAGTGCATCGAGATGCTCCACGAGGCCCAGGAGGAGCTGAAGAACCTGAGGAACAGGAACTACCCTGCAGGGACCCCCCGTCGCTTCCACCCCCTGGGCCTCTACCCTATGGTGTGTGCGCTGACATGTGTTATTGTGTGGTGTGTGTACAGTATATTCCTGTATTATTGAGAGTTAACATGTATTACAGTGTGTTATAATGTGTGTGTGTGTGTGTGTGTGTGTGTGAGGGCTGCAGGACTCTCTAGCTGCTGAGATTGAGGGGACCATGAGGAAGGAACTGAGTATGGAGGATCCAGACTGCGAGGAGCAGAAGTACTCACTCTTCAGTTACCCCTAAACACAGTAACACCTGGACCTACCCTGAAAAGTCCTGTAACCGCCAAGTGTGTGTGTGTGTGTGTTCAGGGTCCACCGCAAGCGTGTGTTTGAGACGGTGAAGAACATCAACCAGACAGTCAGACAGCGTTCGCCAATCCCGTCCAATGCCAACATCCCAGGGTCCAATCAGACGCTCTCGTCTCGCACCTCCCCCCATTCCAGCGGCGCGGCCACCCCCAGCCTTTATGGCGGTGACATCAGCGGCAACGGCGTTGCACTCGACAACCGCACCCAGAGCATGCTGATGGAGACGGCATCCAACCAGAACAGGTTAGAATATTGCCCTGCGCCTTTAATTCCACCATGTTTTATTACCTCATAGAGACTGTATCAAATTTATAAGAGTATACCAACCAAACCAGGCCGACCCTTCTCCTGGAGATTTACCCTCCTGTAGGTTTTCACTCCAACCCCATTTTTTTTAGATTTTTTTTGTAAGAACAAGAAACAAGAAACATGATTTATTTATTTATACATGTAATTGTTAAAACCAGCTCATTATTAGAATCAGTCGTACAGCATTAGGGTTGAAGTGAAAACCTACAGGGGCCAGCTCTCCAGGAACAGGGTTGGTCAGCTGTGAACTAAGCATACATTCTGGTCTGGCAACAGTGTGGACGGCCGAGAGAAGAAGGCCAGCGTTGAGGACCTCAGGCTGGCCCTGCGCCGACTATCGCTGCGTCGCCAGAACAACCTGAGCGAGAGGCGCTTCTTCGAGGAGGACCGGGTGCGGAGGAGAGGGGGGGGCTTGCCGGAGGGGGGGCATGGGGGGGCCATGACCCCCTCAGACAGCATCATGTCCCTGGGGGGTCTCCACCTCTGGGCCTCCCGCCCCTACCTCCCCGACAAGCTGCAGATCGTCAAACCCCTGGAAGGTGAGGGAGGGAGAAATGGAAGGATGGAGAGAGGCAAGGGAACACGGAGAGTGGGAAAGAGGGAAGGAGGGATGGAGGTAGGCCAGGAAGGATGGATGGAGGGAAAAATGGAAGGAGGGCTAGAGAGAGGGACCAGACAGAGGGACCAAGCCGGAAGGAGAAGATCAACCTTCCAGGACAGGAAGTTGTGGGAGAGGGAGGCCATGGAAGAGGAGGAGAGAGCGGCTGAGAGAGAGGAGCTAGGAGGAAGAGGGGAGTTAAGTTGGGGTTTGAGGAAAACATGTGGGTGGAGGAGAGAGCGGGAGCTAGGGAGGAGGTGGGCAAATGAAAGCGTCGGAAGGAAGAAGACGGAGGGAGAGAGAGAGAAAGGAGAGAGAGTGAGAGGAGAGCGCCCTTTTTCTCTGATGCTCTTTAACTCTTTCTGGTCACTCATGCATCATGGCAAGTCCGGAGGGTTCGGCTTCCAGCACTCCCACTACAGAGACACCCAGCCAAGGGGCTGGCTGCAGATACCCTGAACACACACACACACCAACACACATACACACACACGCACACACACGCACACAAAGACACACACCAACTCCACCTGCTGGTGAGATGATGAACTGTTTTTTATTAGGTTTTAGAGGGAACTTTGTTACTCGAATTAATAAGGTGATTTTAATAAGATTTTGAAATCATAATTTGATATATTTGTCCTTAATGGGTTAGCTAGTATCCACACCAGTCTTTTATACATATGAAACATTATGTTCATGTATCAGATGCTTTTATACAAAGGAACCTTTATAGTTCTACAGGATGTTGGTCAGACTAGAACAGCCTGTATCTACTACCCACATCACAAGGTAACCACATCTCAGCTAACAGGCGTTGTGACCAAAACAATACCACAGCGTCCTACAAAGCTACAACAATACTACAGTGCAACTACAGTGCAGCAATAACATCTCAGTGAAGTTAAGCAGGAAGACAAAATAACAGTGGGTATAACTGATACATGTGTGAATTGTATGTCTATCTGATTTATTTGTTTTAATCTGTATATTTTTCATTTGTATTTGTAACTTTTTCTGTTATTCCTCTTTCACTCTTCTCTCAATTAAATGTTTATTTTTTCAATAATGAAAGCCATTTCTTCTGTCATTCATTTCTATTCATTTTCATCCTTCATCATTTTTTATCCAATCGTCTGTCTTTGGCTCTGTGTACTTTCTTCACAACTCATCATCAGTAAGTCTGCTGCTATCTGTGTCCTGTCTGTCTCTCTGAATCAGTAAGTCTGCTGCCATCTGTGTCCTGTCTGTCTCTCTGAATCTGTCTTGACCGGCTGGTCCCTGTTTACGGTCGAGGACTCTAAAACATATCTATTTTTATCGTAAAATCTGTATACCTATACATTTTAGAGTCTCATATTCCTTTGTGTGTGTGTGTGTGTGTGTATTTGTATGTCTGTGTGTGTGTGTATGCATGTGTGTGGGTGGCTTTGCATGCATGTGTGGAAATGTGTGTGTCCCTGTGTGTGTGTGTGTCCAGGCTCTGCCACCCTCCACCACTGGCAGCAGTTGGCCCAGCCTCACCTGGGTGTGATCCTGGACGCCCGGCCAGGGGTGCTGCCTAAGGGCTATAGGCCTCTGGAACTGGAACTGGAACAGGTGTGTATGTGTGTGTTTGTTTTACCGTACATGTACTGTACATGTGTCTATGTGTATGTAAGTTAGCATTGACTTTGTATGTGTGTGTGTGTGTGTGTGTCCGCAGGTGTACCCATGGGGGGGCTTTGAGGAGGATGAACCAGGAGAGCAGTACTTCCAGAGTCTGCCCACTTCCTCTGCCACCTCCTCCCCCGCTCTGCCCTCCATCACCCCCAACCCTGCCCCACCTGCCAGCCAAGCACCCTCCTCCCCACCCTCCCCCTCCCCCTCACCCCACCTCAGCAACACAGATCCTCTTGGTAAGTCAACGTACACACATGCATAAACTAGGAACTTGTTGGGTTGGGTTGTAGAATGGGTTGTATTCTGTATAATATCCTAAATATCCTGTGTGTGTGTGTGTGTGGTTTCAGTGGTGTACTATCCTGGGAAGTGCATGGCCCACACTAGCTCTACCTACACCTTCACCACCTGCAGGATCCTTCATCCTACTGATGAGTTGACACGCGTCACTCCCAGGTAAGGATCACACACACATGTGGAACACACACACACACCTGTTACCATGTAGTGAGGCTGCTGTCTAAGTCACCCCCTCTCTCTTCGTCCCCAGTCTGAACTCTGGCCTGACCACATCATCCTGTGTGATGACCAGTGCTCTGTTGACCACACCCGCTGCCAGGCCCTGCACCCCTCGTCGCCTCAGTCTCAGACCCTCTGAATCGTCCACTAACCTTAGGTACACAACCACACACACACGTCACACACATACAGCCACTGCGAACACATAGAAAACAACCCTCTCTGTTTCGCATTAACATACACACACTCATACTTCCACACGGATACATGAACTCACAATCTAGCACGAGGTCATTCAATGAAATGTTTTCTTCTCCAGGGATGCTACACGCACAACCAGCACCTCTCTGGGGTTAGTGCGCCTCCTACAGGAGAGGGGCATCTCTGCAGCCATGTACCATCAGACACAGCCCTGGGACCATGGCCAAGGCAGCCTGTTCAGCACCTCCGTCACCCCCAACCTCCCCCGCGGCCCCCTCCCCAACCCCCTGCGCCCCTCCACCACACCAAACTCTCCCACCAGCCAGGGGGGCTCCGCTCTGCCCCCCGGCAGCACGGCAGAGACCACCCCGGGCTTTGACTTCAAGAGCCCCTCCTACGACAACTTCCTGGCGTCCAAGCCGGCCCGTTCCATCCTGAAAGAAGTGACGGGGGGGAGGCAAAGCCGGCAGAGGGGGAGGGACTGCCAGAGTCAGACGGACGTGAGCGTGACCGTCCACAACCTCAACCTGGTTGACAAGGTGAAGCGTCTGGGGGTAGGTGGTAGTCCGGGGGCCAGGGCTGGGATCCCGAGCCCTATCATGGGGCCCCTGGGGGGACTGAGGAGACCTGGTTCCCCCTTCGGGGAGGGGATGAGGAGGAACAGGAGCTACCCAGCCATGGTGGGGGCCAGTATGGCCATGAAGGGCCCCGGGCCCCAGGAGGACTCTGAGCTGCTGTTAGCCTCTAGGATGCCAAAGCAGAGCAGCCTTAAGTAGGGCAGGGGCCAAGAGACTACAGTTAGAAACTGCTGTTTATGATCTGGTACTGGTTACTGGCTTCTCTTCCATTACTGATAAAGTACACCTAGGTGTAATGAATGGCCCAACGGTTACACCCTCATTGCTGCTGCCAACTGTTACTCCCTTTACTTACCCTACTGTAACTTTCTGGAGACCCAGACTCTACTGGCTAGGTGTAGTATCCACTCCACACTGAAACATCTCACTAGGTGACTAGCATAGAATTTCTAGGAACACATGCCTTTCTGTCTAAGTAATAATGAGCTGTGAGATGTTTTGGGGTACATGCATTACCAATTGTTAGGGTAAACACACTTATTTTTTATTTTTTTTACCAAAAAACTGTATGTGTGAAGCATATAGATAATCAATGATCCTGTATTGCTCTAGCCTTTTTCTCTCTCTTTCTCTCCCTCTACATCTTTCTCTCATTCCTCTTCCCTCTCTCTCTTTTCCCACTCCTTTTCTCTCACCTTCTCTCTTTTTCTCCCTCTCTTTTTTTCACTCACTCTCCGTCTTCCTTTCTCTCCCTCTCTCCATCTGTCCCCTTTAAATGTAACGTCACTTTAAAAACATTATTATGAAGATCTTCTGTCCACATCAAATATGCATTGCTATTTCTTTCCTAATTAGCCAGTCACACAACGAGACAGGCCGGAGAGCGACCATAGAGGGCGCAGAGGGTGTTAAAGATCATTACTGAATACCAGTCTGTTGATGGGAGGGATAGAGGGGATGATGTAGAGGGGGAAGAATATGGACGAAGGGATGGAGGGAGTAAAATAAAATGGAGGGAATTGAGAGGGAGGTAATAGTGGGCAGTTTTTTCTGAAACCACTCTGAGATTGATTTACTGATACAATAGTGCCTCAACGATGTGTATATTCACTGTGCTCGTGTTTGTGTTCATATGTTAAACTACAGTATAAACGCAGAGTTGAATATTGTGTCAACACCTTTTGCATTCATGATATTTATGATGTGATTATTTATTAAAAACTTAAGTTATATTTGCTAAATCAATTTTTCATCCACTGATTGCTCTTCATGTATGTAAATGTTTCATGTAACCTCATGCTGTACAGAATGTATAGATTCAATTTAAACTCAATATGTCTTACATATAGATTGTGTAGTGATTCACCAACAGCAGGAAGTATTGCACTGAACAATTAGCCACATTTCCCAATAAAAATCCTGAAACCTAATTTCTGTCATAATAAACAAAATTCCTCTCTCTCTCCTCCTCTAAAAGACCAAGCAATGTATCTGCTTACTGAAGTAGTAAGCTGGTGCTGAAGTAGTCCTTCAGCACCAGGGAGATGCAGCAGACATCCAGCAGAGGGCGTCGTTGAACCACTAGGTTTCCAACTGATAGGAAATGTTTTATGTCTTTATTATTTATCTCTTTCTGTCTCTCTCACTCTCTATATCGCTATCTCGTTTGATCATATCCATTGCTTCCTCCACAGAGGTATCGAGAGTGATGAGGAGGAGGTGATTGGTGTAGGCTTGGGCTTAATTATGATTCATGAGAACCATCAGGCCCTTGGCCTCAATAAATGCTACTGCTGAGCAATTAGATAAGAAGAAATGCTAACTACATTTCAAATGCCGAGGTTGTCACTCACATGTAGAAGAATTGTTCAATTTTGAATAGCATTTCTGTCTCGTTTAATTTCATTTTAAATCATCCACTTACTGCAATCATCATCTGTAGTTATGGGCCTTTGTCCAGCTGTGCACAATGTGTATGTGTGTGTGTGTGTGAGTGTGTGTGTTCATGTCAGTGTTTGTCTCAGTCTTAATTCCTACCTGGGGCACTGATGTTGGTCAGTGATTCCCCACAGCACCCAACCCTGAACAGAGGTTCAAGAGAAGATGCTAAGCAGCTCTGCCAAGACAGAGACTCACAGAATTGGTTTCTTCTGCGACAGCCTTTAGACTTCCACCTTTAAAACATGATTATCTTCTGATGTCTGCCTAATCTCTGAACATTTAGGTAGCCTGGCAACCAGACAAACCTGGTTCAAGTTTTATATCATCTGGCAGATGGTTCAGGCACCCTCCCATTCAAACAGATTTCCACCCGGCCTGAATTATGCCGGACCAATCACAACCGCTTCTCCGACATGAGGCGGTTTCGATTTGATCACTGCACAGAGGAGCGCCGTTGATGATGTTTCATTGCTCTGACTTTCTCCAATTCTCTCTAGTTGCTTCCAGAGGCATTTTGTTCTGTGCCCATTGATAACGCCCCTTGAGAATTGAAGATGGATCTTAAAGATTCGAGACAAACATCCTCTGGGAGTGGTCCGGCTATCCCACACAATTTTTTAAGTAGATGGAGTGGTCTTGTGAGAGGTCAAAAGGTCCTAGGTCTCTGGAGAGTATAGGTTCTTTGAGGACGATTTATAGGTGATGCTCACACTTCATACCAATAACCCAAGTAAACAACACACACACACAGGTGCACACACCAACATGCACACACAGACCTGTACACACACATGGAAAAAGCACACCCTAACACACTGCACATATCCTTCAAGCATGGCCCCCGAAGACACCATCACGCTGAATAATTCACAAGCTCATAGATCGATCTCTCTCTTAATCTCTTCATGTCTCTCTCCATCTCACTCTTCATCTCTTTACCCCAAATAGATTCCTCTCTTTTTTGCTCTTCTAAACTGACACTTCCATGTAAGAAATTCGACATTTTACTGTTTTATGTATTCTATCTGTCCTGTGACTAAATTGTAAAACGTCATTTGACATTCTCTAAGATGCTTCAAATATTATTTAAACCTTGTCAACAGTGAACTGAGACTGCTCTATTTTGACAGGACTAGTCGGAGCACTAGCCAAGCCACACTGGTCTAATCTATTCAGACTTTTTTCTCCAGGTCCCACATCTTAACCATCATCACCTGCTCCATCTTATGTCAGTGCTTCAGTCTCAGTCTTCCTCATTTGGATATCCAGTCTGGGGGTTTGGCACCAATCTTAGGTTAAGAAATGTACTTATTCCTATCTGACAATTTTGACCTCCTTCTACAGATGTTCCTTCATCATTCTGTTGCCTCTTAGACTCACTTCCTCGTTGACATTTCTGACATGCTAATGACATCTATTGGTGGGTAGATGAGCCAGGAAGGAATGCGACAACGTGATTGGTTGATTGGATAATGATAATTTATTGACTGATTTCTTGATAGGATGAGAAGTTACAGATGGGTAGGAAATTAACGTTTGCCCCATCTCAGGACATTGCAGGTGAACAGAAGCGCTCAGACAACCATGATTGTGACATGGTTTTATATCAGTGTAGAAAGTACCAACACTCGGAACAGTTTCAGCTAATAAATGTGTGTATTCCGAGCTGTGTTTTAAAACTAATCCGCCATTTTAAATGAGTTCATGCTATATCTGGACAGTACACATTGCCTTTCCAAACTGTCTGTGAGCCAAAGAACTTACTTGTGGTGACATTATTATTACTTAAAAATAAAGTGATAATATATGATCAACTACCAAAACAATTGTTTAACCTGCAAACCATGAAGGGAAGATAAAGAGGGAATTAAACTTGAGATTTTCTGCAAAATTTGTCATATGTATATATATTGCATCATATCGTTTTACAAACAAATGTACATCAAAGACATAATAAATATGGTTGGACTTCTTATTGGACGGTGAGGAACGGCTTGCTTGCGTTGTTTCCTCATGTCCTCACACACAAGCTCTATTTTTTTAGGAGGAGTATTCGTACTCCTCTGCACTGCGGCGTCCAAAATCCATCCACCCCAAGTAGTCCCGGTCCTTTATCCGGTGGCTGGAGCTAAGTCCACTGGGTTTGCTATTCACCGTGGAGTTCCTACGCACAGAACCTTGGAGGTAGAGAGACAGAGAGATAGAGTTCAAGACAGACAGAGAGAGACAAAGAGAGACAGGGAAAGAAAGAGACAGAAAGGGGGACAGACATAGAGATCAAGCGAGACAGAGAGTGTTTGGATGTTAGGCAGTGTTTTAGTCACAGCTAGCTAAGTCAAAGCATTATTACATTTACATTACATTTGGTCAATTAGCAGAGGCTCTTATCCAGAGCGACTTACAGTAAGTACAGGGACATTCTCCCCGAGACAAGTAGGGTGAAGTGCCTTGCCTAAGGACACAACGTCATTTGGCACGGCTGGGAACCGAACCAACAACCTTCTGATTAATAGCCCTACTCCCTAACCGCTCAGCCATCTAACCCCCCATTATGAAAACAAAGTAAAGTGATGAAGTGCATGAGACAGGCAGTATAAATGTAGTCTGCTAAAAATGTAGCTGTGGCCAAGACCTTCCATACCTTTCCTGCATGTCCCAGTTGCCTCTAATGTGCTACTCCTGTTACTGCAGGGTGGCTGGCTTTTTCTGCCTGATCAGACCTCAGTGCTCCCACTCAATCACTGTGATTATGTGCTGGAACACCAGTTTGCTTCTATCTGCTGGTGTGGAGCTCTGTTGGTGGCAGCCAGGCCGCAGTCGCACAGACACACACACACACACACACACACACACACACAGTCGCACAGACACACACACACAGAAACACACACGCACACACACAGGCACACAGACACACACACACAGGCACACAGGCACACAGACACAGGCACACAGGCACACACAAGCATTGCACATGCACACATCTACACACACATGAAGGTGTGCACACACATTCCCACATGCA
>NC_061063.1:9237434-9401149 GCF_021917145.1 Hypomesus transpacificus
CACACACAATTAGAAGACACTCAGAAACACACACATTCAGAAACACATACACTCAGAAACACACACACTCAGAAACACTTAGAAACACTAAAAAAAGATTGAAACCCTAGCCGCTTCGCATGCCTTGTTGCTTCTATCTTTGGGTTTGTTTCCTTGTTTGTCCTGACGGGACTCTGTGTTCTGGTGAAGGTGCTGGCTCTGGTCTTCATCCGGAAACTTCTCGACTTCTTCTTTACCAAGAGGGAGCTGAGCTGGCTGGACGACCTGATGCCCGAAAGCAAGAAGAAGAAGGAAGACGACAAGAAGAAGAAGGCGAGAGAGAAACTGGTAATGATATCACAGCGCCACCTTGCTGTGTGGGGAGGGTAGAGCACGGTGAGGGGGGAGAGCGACTGACTGCAGTTCAAGAGGCCACAGGTTCAAATCCCCCCTGTGGATCAAGGCCTTTGGATAAAAGTGTGATATTATTTTCACCAGCAGTATCTTAGTTGGAACACAGCAAGGCCAACAGGCTGTCTCCTGAAGGCATACTGGCTTCTTTGGCCTCCGTGGCGAGTAACCATGGCAACATTAGTTGAAATTTGCAAGCTTCTGTAGTCGAGATGTTATTGTTGTGCTGTGGTATTTCATTTAGTGGTTCCTTTGTGATTTGGCTAAATAACTTTGATCTTCTACTGCACATTTTCTCTTTTTGTACGTTCCTTTTATTCAAAGGAAGAAGAAAAAGGATTACTAATGTGCAACAATAACTTCTCAATTGCTTACTTTCTACATGCCCTTTTTGTGTGCGTCGCTTTGGATAAAAGCATCTTTAAAAAGAACAGTAAATGTAAAAATGTAAATCAAATGTAATCAGTGTTCCTGGTGACAACAGGAGGCGGTGGCCCGGCTGGCGGTGGGGGCGGAGCCTGGAATGGGGGCGGAGCCTGGGGTGGGGGCGGAGCCTGGGGTGAAGCTCCAATATGAAGGGAGCAACCTGCTGAAGATCCCTGTCAAGACCCTTTCAGGAAGGTTTGTACCTGGCCACCCACACACACCTGTAAAGGAGACAGGAAGTCACCCACACACCTCTAGAGGAGACAGGAAGTCACACCCACACCTGTAGAGGAGACAGGAAGTCACACACACACCTGTAGAAAAGACAGGAAGTCACACCCACACACACCTGTAGAGGAGACAGGAAGTCATCCACACACCTGTAGAGGAGACAGGAAGTCACCCACACACCTGTAGAGGAGACAGGAAGTCACCCACACACCTGTAGAGGAGACAGGAAGTCACCCACACACCTGTAGAGGAGACAGGAAGTCACACCCACACACCTGTAGAGGAGACAGGAAGTCACACACACACACCTGTAGAGGAGACAGGAAGTCACCCACACACCTGTAGAGGAGACAGGAAGTCACCCACACACCTGTAGAGGAGACAGGAAGTGACACACACACCTGTAAAGGAGACAGGAAGTCACACACACACCTGTGGAGTTAGGAGTCACACACACCATGTCTTTATGGTAAAGATTACTGTTAGGTACTTAACTGTAAACAACAATAGTGTATGTTTTCTGTAGAAGTGGTACTCTGGTTTCTGTAGAAGTTTCTCTACTGCAACTCATTCTACCTCGTAGTCAGTCGTGTGTTGTTGATGTTTGTGGAGGTACGGATCACGCTAGCTGTGGTTTAGCTAACGTGTTTATCTTGGACAGATCGTACAGAATAGTGGCTCACACCTACCCTGGGGACGAAGAGCTGGCAGGAGTGGGTGTCTGACGTAGGCCCTTCTCTCTCCCCTCCCCTCCCCCCTTCTCTCTCCCCTCCCCTCCCCCCTCTTCTCTCCCCTCCCCTCCCCCTCCTCTCTCCCCTCCCCTCCCCCCTCCTCTCCCCTCCCCTCCCCCCTCCTCTCTCCCCTCCCCTCCCCCCTCCTCTCCCCTTCCCTTCCCTCCCCCCTCCCCCCTCCTCTCCCCCTCCTCTCTCCCCTCCTCTCCCCCCTCCCCTACCCCCCCTCCTCTCTCCTCTCCCCTCCTCCCTCCTCTGCCCCCTCCTCTCCCTCCATAACGAGCCCTAAATAACCGCAGCCAACGCATGGCCCAAGCTGAAGCCTAACTCGGCTTTTAAGAATCGACCATTTTACATCCCACACATCACCCTGCGTGCTGTGTCATGTGGAAGGGGAAAAAATGGTCCTGGATCAAATGACATTTGATGACATGTAACACTGCTCGCGAAGGGTGTAAAGGCTCTAAAATGGCACTGTTTGTGATCACTAACCTGCAGTGATCTGGTGTGGGCTCCTGGCAGGGTTGTGGAGAGACACCTGCCTTCAGGTGCAGCAGGGCGGGTCCTGCAGGGACTGATCACAGTCACTGCTGATTAGCGCCTGGCAGAAATAGTGCCTGTTGTCTTCAGTCTGTTCGTTTACCTGGAAACGTGTCTATCTGTCGCCGCCTGTCCTGACTTCACCTCACACACTGACACGTTTGTGTGTGTGTGTGTGTTTTGTGTCTGATTATGTGTGTGTGTGTGTCTCCATGTGTATGCAGTTGTGAGCCTCCCAATGTTAACATCTCTGATGAGATGGCCAAAAGTGTTGCGTGGAGAACAACAGCTTCTGGCAGCGACTACACCCAACCTGCCCAACGTAGCAAAAGGTAGCTATGACGACCCAACCTGCACAGCGTAGCAACAGGTAGCTATGATGACCCTTCCTGTACCCAACCTGCCCAGCGTAGCAACAGGTAGCCATGACGACCCTTCCTGTACCCAACCTGCCCAGCGTAGCAACAGGTAGCCATGACGACCCTTCCTGTACCCAACCTGCCCAGCGTAGCAACAGGTAGCCATGACGACCCTCCTAGGGGTCATGAAGGAGTAGTCCACTGACCTCCCATCACACAGAGCCGTCCTACAGAGTCTCCAGGAGTTGGCAAATCCCAAAACATAACATGAAGAAAGAGAAACCATATTCAACTGTGCCTTCACATACACAGACGGTGATGAGGTGACATGGTGCTATTTGGGCCAGTCTTCAGTCTGCTGTTGTGGGTTCACCTGGCCAGTGTGGAGGCTGTACGCTGCTTTCTAACCACGCTGGCATGTCTGAGCCCAGGTTGCTGGAGCAGCGCTCGCACCTGTGCGCTCCTGTCAGCAGCCCTCGGCCCTGTCAGAGCTGTGGTCCCAGAGCATGGGAATGGAGTTTAACTTTAGCTTCATCTTAACACCCCTGCAGACACATTCTAAGCACCTTCACACACACAAACACACCAAAGAAAAAAAATGTCACACCTTCTTGACACTATTTAACTTCCTTCTCTTCCATATGCCTCTCTTCTTCTTTTTTCTCCCTCTGTTCTCTCTCCCTCCCTTTCTCTCGGTCTCCTCCCCTGCTTTCCTCAGCGAGGAGAAGGTGGCGTGTGTTAGGGTGGACCTGGACCCAGAAGCAGAAGGAGGCTGCAACACGGCCATAGAGACCTTCTTGTGATGGAGGAAGACGACACCTTTCTCTCTGCCCCCATCCCTCCCTCCCACCCCTCCTTATTACCCCAGAGAGGGGCAGTTGGCTAGCTAGATCTGGAGCTGGGCAGCTCGTCAGGGGGTAGGTAGGGTCTCTGTTGGAGACAATGGCTGAGCTCTGACCTCTAGTAACCCACTGTTGCATTCTGAGAAATCCCTGGCCTGTGATTAGACCATGGTGACACTGCCCACCCAAATCCCCCATTTCGGGTGCTTCAAACCCCCATGTCAGGAGTCATCTTCTCATCTTCAACCACAAATGCCAAAATAAGGGGCCACTCTCTAATGAGGATCTGCAGATCGCTACGGACGCTTGAACAGACATTCATTTTGAAAAGGTGTACATTTCAGTTTCAGTTCAAAGCAATATATTCGTGATTTGTTAAGGGGGATTTCATGTCGTTTCTTGTTTTATTTATGACTCATTAGATTCAGATGTGTTCACTGAATCTCCTCCCAACCCCAACTATTTTAATATTCAGATGAAGACACTTTAAACCAGCTACAGAAGCACACTTTATCCAAGCCATTCAAGTGGATTGTCACTTATCAGTGCCAACTGATTTTGCTGGATGTCAGAAGCCTGGTTCACTAGACTGCCACAAACCAACAGAATGTACACATTCAGATGCCTAACCCATCATCTCAGTAGAGTGGAAGGTGGCCAAACATGGTCTTCGGTAGAAAGATCAGTTGAGCCAAATCTTTTCACCGCTCCCTAATCTCTTTGTCTCCATCTGCTGGGGGTTTGTTAGAAAATGTCAGCGTCAAAATAGCTGCTTGCGTCAAGTCGTTTTAGCCGAGGATACGTGTTTTAAACTAAATGTGACTCTTTCAATGGAACTGAAAACGTTTGTTTGGTATAGAGAGCCGTCAGCGAGGTCTTCCAGTTCCGGTCAGGTCGTCCCCATAGCACTTTAGCTTTTTTGCCAGTTTGTATGAACTAGAGACCTACACAGGCTTGTGTTGTGTTTGACAGTGTCTGATGTCTGAAAATCACCTGGGAACCTGCCTGGTGTGTCCCTGTGGTCCACTGTTGACATTCAAGCCTGTCTCAAATAGTGTCTATTCGTTTTATTTAATTGTAGGGATCACAATTATTTTGCTAAAATACAAAAGTAAAAAACGTTAAGACTTGTTTGGAATTGTTTTATGTGTCAGTGAACTGGGGTCACTTTCAGAACCGCTTCAAACCAATTGTGTTGCACCTGTACGTCGCGTAATTCAGTGATTACAGTATTACGAAAGTATTTTTATGCAGAATACTTCTATTTTACTCCAGAAATGTATCTTTGTATTCTATGAAATATATAGTTCTCATCAGCTTAGCGTGGTTCTGTGGCAGCAATAATCAACAGTGTTCAGTACCATGCTATGTTTGGATTGAGAGTTATGTGTCAAGAAAAGGTTTGAGTCTGTCAAATCGTCATTGTTTTAATGGGCATTTCAGTGTGTTGCTAACTACGGTATGAGACTAGCTTCTGTGCCTTGTGAAAGCAGCACTGGGGCTTGAACTTTTACCATAAATGTATATTGTTGATGTTCAGGTACTGTAATCGCATCATGGCATCCAAACGCCAAAGACTACCCTACTTTTGGGAGTTCCAACCTGCTGTTTATACCGGTTCAAACAGGAAGTCAGACATTTATGGCCGTCTTGATCTTAATGTCTTTGTGAAAGTCATATGTAAAAACATTGGTTTGGTTTGGTAGATAGTGCACCATATACCAGACCAACAACAAAACGATATATAAATATATATATGTAACCAATATCAGCATTATTTTTTATCTGTAGTTTTACTGTCAAGACACTGTTTTCATGTCACAGACACAACCCAAACCTTTCGTCATTCTATTGATCGTTTTTAAATGCAATATGTCAGTTCACCAGATTATTCTAACTTTTAAAATCACAGGTGAACAACATTTCTGTACATTAACGTGAATGTTGTTGAAGCCTTTTTTCCCCTCAATGTTTTGAGACATTGCAAATGTTCATTTGATGTTTGATCTGTAATCTTGTTGTGCTTGGAAGGAAGGCATCACAACATGTAGAACACATGATCTTGCAGTACCACTGACGGTGTGCACTGTACACGTGTTGATTAGGACTAGCCACTACACTGAACTCACTACTGCTGTCGGTTAGCACTCTAGCCTACTCCAGTAGTTATTAAGGTACAGCAATGACAAGGTATAGGACAAAACCTAATTTTTGTAACAATCGATGGAAAGCAATAAAAGTATTTCAATGTCAGATTTGTTTCTGAAGCTGTTACATCATTAATGGGACTATCATAATAAATTATTTCAGGTCGAAATAACTTGTGTATAGTGTTGCCCTGACAACTTTGTCACCAATACCAACGGCGTAATGTTGTTTACTAAAATGTTCAACTAAAAATAAATTTTGAATGCGACGGTAAATTAAATTAGTCAATTATTTTATTTACGCGTCACTGGAATTAGAATCTTTAGCGGTTTAGTACGACGCTGTCATTTGGCTGTTTCTCAATGTACTGTTGTGATGTTCAAGTATGATTGTAGGTACTGTGATGCTGCAGTACCTACAATCACGTGTGATTGTTGGTACTGCAGCTTAATACTGTGTAGCTTATGGTTGCTACGGTCACCGATGCTGCGTTCGCAATACATTCAGAAACTACATCTCTGCTGGTTGTTCACTAACAACACACAAGGATGTTAAAATCTGTTTAATTCAAAACTGCTTGGATGAAGTGTTTAAATGGAAGTAACTAGTTTAATGTCAACTAGTTGTCAAGTTCAATATTCCATTAATATTTAGTTTCAACAGTATTAGATAGAGACAAATCATACTTTTTCTGACAGAGTGGAATCTTTTCATAATGAGTTGGTATTAAACATGAACTATATTACAAACAGGTCAACCTGTCCCATATCGTCAAGGACACATTCGCGACAGCCATTTCCTATTCTACATTGACAGAGGACAGAGGACTGCTACGAACAACAGCGGATCGTCCGATCTGCAAGGGCCCCTCGCCCGCCCTGCTGTCCCACGGTTGACTTCCTATGATGACGAAAAACTCTGACACACCTGCAGTGTGTGTCCCCCGACTGCAGTGAACGTGATTCGTTGTGTGTGTGTGTGTGTGTGTGTGTAGTGTGTGATTTCCCCCCCTGGTCAGCCCCAGTGCGTTGCGTCTAGCTTCAGGGCTGTGGACTTCCTGGTTCAGTTGGCAGCATTAGCAGGCCCCTCAGGGATGAGAGACATGAAGAAGGTGATGATGAAGGACCAGGTGGAGGAGAGGAAGCCCGCGTGGGCGAGGCCATTTGGATCCTCCGGGCCTTCCTCCCCACTCTCCCCGTCATCCTCCCCCACGCCCTCATCCATGACCCGCTCCTGCGGATCACATGAACGTGGATGAAGTTAAACTGGATGAGATGATCCTATTTGACTGTAGATCACAAAGGTCGTAAGTTCAAATCCCCCCGCCCCTGCTAAATGTAGGCCTACTGATCATGTGGCTAGTGTCAGGGGAAATATTTCCCTGTTAAATTCACCACAAATATCAGCTGTTGTCGGTAATAACTCTACACTGTCATATCTCAGTCATTTCAGAACAATCATACTTTCTCAAATAAAAAAAAGTCCTCAAGCGTCAATCTGTGTAATTTAATGCAGGTATGAACTCTGGCAGCCACTGGAACTTTCCCCCAGACCAGTGGGGGTGAAAGGTCAGAGGTTGTGCGGTACCATCTCCTGGAGGTCGTGGTGGAGTTCTGCTTCCATCTCGTCCTGGTGATGCCCTTCCCCAGGGTTCTGCAGCTCGTTCTCCAGGTTGAAGGGAAACCAACCTGCCTGGTGCCTGGAGGAGAGAGGAGGGCAGAAAGAGAGACAGCATTAGCGAACCTTTCACAACCTGACAAAACACAATACAAAACATTCTGAAGGGTACCACTCACAGGTAGAGCAGCACCATGGCGCCCATCACCATGACGAAGCGGCTGAAGGAGGAGTAGAAGTACACCACGCTGAGCAAGATGGCGGCGCGCGACACCGCGTACACCCAGTCCAGCCAATCACGGTTGTGCTCCTCGTCGTTCAGCACCTCCCCTCCCTGGGCGTTCATCTGCACGTCCGGGTCAGCCACGCCTCGCTCTTCCTGGGGAGGCCTGTTCGGAGGATCTGATTGGCGGGGCTGGGCCGACAGCGAATCAGAAGTCGGCCTGAGATGGTGAGAAGAGGTAGCCATCGCCTGGCTGGAGGGATGGAGGAGGAGAGAGTGAAAGGAAGTGAGGTAGAGGGAGGATCGTGAGGTGACAGTCACTTGACTGACAAGGTCAACGTATGCTTTGTCATTATTTCCACCACATTTACCTTGTATTAATCTGTGATGAAAAGACTTACTAGTGCATGAGGTACTGCTGGGCATAGACCTGTTGCCACCACAGCAAGGTCATGGGGTTGTGGGTGGGGTTAAAGGTGGGGTTGTAGGTGGGGTTAAAGGTGGGGTAGGGTGGTGTGTAGGACGCAGGGCCTGGCTGGCTCCACATGTAGCTGCAATATAGGATACATTCATGATGAGCTCACACACTGAAGCCTTGATCCCTGGACTGTCAGACTGGGGGGTTAAAGGCTCTGGAGGGAGGAGAGGGAGGCCTGCAGGACTTCATTACAGATCAGAGATGATCTAGAATGATCATGAGGAGAGAGAGCAACTGAGCACATAATGAATATAAGTGTTGTGATGAGTAATATGATATAACGGTTACCCTGCTAGGGTTCCCCATCCCTGCTCAACCATCCAGAGCACTTCTGATCCTTGTCGTTTTCTGGACTTCCTACATGCGCTATTTGAAAGTGGCTCCTGATGAAAGTGTTTGCTGTGTGTCGACCACTTACCCTGGCATGAAAGCTGGGTGGCCGGGGTAGGGGGGGCCGGGGGCGGGGCCGGCGCGGTGTCTTAGACCGTCATTGCTCTCTCCTGTAGAAGCTGATTGGCTCTCCTGGCTGGGGGAGGATTCTCCGGCACTCTGATTAATCTGGAATGAACAAGAAGAAAAGGTACTATGAGAACATCAAAGGCCACCCGTTTGTCGAGCTTGCACTCAGCTGTACCTGCGGATCCCCACAGACGCGCGTGTTAATGAATACGCATGATGAAACGAGTGGCAATGACTGGTGCAATGTGACGAGATGAGGCGAGGGGGGGGACGGGGGACTCACGGTGCTGCTGGAGGGGGGGTCCTGGGGGGGCTTGTTACGGGGGCCGCTGGGGCGCTGGGGGGACCCAGGGGGGCTGCGGTAGGCACACACCAGGTGAACCATGTGGTACTCATCGTGCTGAAGTCCCCAGAGCCAGTGAGGAAACACATGTCATAAATACAGACATGTTACACTGACGCATGCGCATGCTGCAAATGCCCTATACAATTGAAGTGCATAAATACTTGTTATGAGTAAGCATGTGATTAAAACAAGCACATTTGGCTGCAGGTGCAATAAAATCTTTTCACAAGATTTCTTAAAATCATGTGTTGTGTACTTAAATTACGTCTCTAGATAAGCATTCAATGCGAGTAAAACAGGTCCAACTAGATTTAAAATATAAAAACAAGACTCGCACACAGACGATCAGCTTTCGCAGTACATTTACATGATGGTATCTTTACTTTTAACATGAGCAACAACAGAAACACAATATTGCATAAATCTAACATTATTATAGAGATATTCCCGATGATTCCAGCAGGCTGAATACGTGTGTTCTGATCTGGGGAGAGCGACAGAGGGACACACACCTTTCGGAGCACATCTTTCAGTGTCAGGTGATCCAGTAGAAGTTTTCCAGAATACACCAGCCTCTGGTCTTTGGAACTCTGCAGGATAAATAATCATGCAGATTACAGGGTGCTCCTCTACACAAAGCTTAGCCTACTTTCTGAGCATCTTAATCTGCTGAGCCGATATTACGAAGACCCCGTTATGGTGCAACTTTAGAACGTGTGCCTGAAGGAAATGGTCTGTAGAGACCGCAAGACAGACGCTAGTCTAGGTGATTGGATAAGTGGTATTAGACGTAGTGAGGTAACAACAAGGTAACAGGTCATTTTCTTGGCCTGTTTGGCCTATATTTTAAACAGGAACCGATGGTTGTAACCAGAACCAGAGCTGGTCACTGTGAACAGGCTTTTGTTTTCCTCGTCACTGCAAGATCTCTTCCAGTCTTCTGACGTGGTGAACCTTGTTGTCAGGAAGTGACATGGTAACACGGATCCATCAGAACGCTAAGAGAGAAATCTGTGTGGGCCAAGCGTCACTTTGTTTACAGTGATTACTTATACAACTACGCAAGAGTTACCAGCGGGACACATTAGAAAATCAGACTTGGCAATTGGAGAGAGTAAAGAAACAAAAACTCCATCTGGCAGCCTAATGTCAAATCTACAGAATCTTGGGACAGTGATCAAACGTTATTGAGATGACGCTTTGGTTGTCTTGCTAAAGAACAGACCGTTCTTTGGTGCTTTACTGCTGTTAGAACAGTCCACTCGTAGACTCTGATTTACATACACTGTTTGCTTTCTTTGGATCAAAGCAAATAAAAGCTCTAGTTAAGTATCCAAGGTTACTCAAAAGGTTCCTTGGTATTTCACTAGTGTACAGTGTGCTAACAAGTTTACAAATATACCAAAGCCATTCATAAACTTCTAGTAAGAGGATTTAGATAAAGGCTCATAAAAAGCCTTCATTCGCTGACAAAAGGCCACTGTAAAAAAATATTTCGTCAACGTCCAGGTGGATTTCCGCTTTACAGTATCTACGTGTTGTATGACAGCATTCCTAAAGATTCATGGTTTATTCGCAAAACTAGAACCCAACCCTAACACACGAGAAGACCTGTGTAAGTAATGTAATCACGATGTAGCTTCCACGAGGAACAAGTCACTATAATCCCGCACTGGTGATGACGTTAACACTTACAGGTTTACTGGGGTACACATTGGAGAGGTGGGTTTTGAGTTTCTCTACAGTCCAGTTCAGAAAGCAGTTGATGGTCTGGTCATCGTACTTCTGGTTGGGTGCCTTGATGACAAGGGTAACGGGGCTGTCGACGACATCCATGTCAGACCATCTGTCAAGACGGGAATACTGTCGGTTGCTAGCACGCTGTACTTCTGGAGTTTGGGTGATACTGTAGTCAGCTGCACATGATCCACTGATGGAAGTTGTTCAATTGACAGGTTTTAAACTCCCATCTCCACCTGTGTTAACATGCAAGACGCGACATACTGTTACTTTAATTAGCTGGATAACAAGAGATACTAGCCCTGTGGAAATGTGTGTTAAACACTAACGCAGCTACAGTTAGCTAGCTAGGTCCATAGCATAACATCCCCGAACTGCGTTACTGTAGAATGTCGGACTGACGTGTGCGTGTTACGCTAGATAGTTTAGATGTGTTTGGTTTAGCCTTCAGTATGGTACAGTAAATAACATTAAAAGAAGCTAGCTAGAAGAACGTCGCAATTACAGATGACCTAGAACAAGCTAGTCTACTACAGTGCTAGCCATGCCTTAGCTAGTTAGCACAAACTTGGTTGTGGAATCCGAAATTAATAACAGTGAGAGCACATTTTATACCCAGTACGGCTACCTAAAATTGTATACTTTACAAACAGCTAGCCTAGATTGGATCCCGGCCCGATGCTAACATCTGTGTCTGAAGTTAGTTTCTAGATTCTAGCGTTCAGTGCTACAGTACAGACAGTATTGTAGCTTCAATCTTCTCTAATTTAAATAAAGCCAGACACATTAGTGTACACCGCAGACACAACCTCTACCCCATGACAAAGCCTACCTTAGACTTCACTGAACATTATCCCCGAATAGTATGACCTTTGAGTGTCCAGTCACTACACATAATTCATCCAGCTATCTGGAGCTAAGTAGCAGCTGCAGTTGTTATTGGTTACCTGCTCGCATAGCTAGTAGCTAAATGGAGCTCCCCTCTACGGAAATGACGACATAAGAACAGCTGATCAATCACTGTATCTGAAATGTAGGCGAAGAGAAGTTATATTTTTATCGATTCGATTTTTTGCTATGTCTTCTGATTGTTTTTGATTTAAAACGACATGATATGTACTGACAGCTACTGAGAAACATGCTTTCATACTTTGCGTAATACGGCGACTTCTCTTGACAATGTTTAGACTGCCATCTAGTGTAAAACCTGTAACTTGCACACAAACACACCAAAAAAACGTTCATAGAGGCAGAATCAGAATGAGCTTTATTTGCCATATAAGTGCACACAAAGAAGCAATTTAGGAAAGTGCATATGATAAACATATACGAATCTTAAATATAACCAGTAGAAAATGTAGTGTAAATCATTCTAAACAATACTATACCATGTAAAATATAAAATAAGATATAGACTTCACTGTGGGGAACTATCAAGGCCCTCTAGGGCCTCAGAGAGGAGCTAATATATTCAAAAAATATATATATTTTAAAAGTAATCTGTTCTTATTTTATTTTATCAATTCATAACTTGACGATCTAAAGACAATGTTTCTGAAATAAAGCTCAATCCTGCCTAGTCAGTTTGTGTTGGAATGTGAAGAGTTAAATGCAAGAGAACGCTGGATAGGATAGCCAGGCAAGCCGTTAAGATCATAGGCATTCCACAAAAACAGCCATATGATCTTTATACACAAGCAGTGGAAAGAAAATCCAACTTCATCATCCAGGATGCCTCCCACCCCCTCCACCAAAGCTTTGAGCTACAGTTACCACGGTTACCACCCTGTTTACCATCAGGAAGAAGGTTCAGAGTGCCTCTGGCTAAACAGTCATTATACAACAAATCCTTCATTCCCAATGCAATATATATTCAAAACTCATGCTACTGATACATCACACACACACTCTGCTTTCAATCAAAAGAAAATGTTCTTACATGGCAACATATTAGACAATAAAGCTTTTTTAATCTAGAAATGAGGGTCACTCTTGTCTATCTCCAAAACTTGAGGGCCCAGTATCATGGAACGTGCAAGCCTGGGGCTGATAAGGGACAAAAGAAAACGGGGGTAACAAATAAGGATTGGAGCCTAAAATAGACATTCTCTCGAGATATCTCTATCTCTCTCCCTCATTCAAATGGGCAGTGTGGGGGGGCAGTGTGGGGGGGCAGTGTGGGGGGGGGGGCAGTGTGGGGGGGCAGTGTGGGGGGGCAGTGTGGGGGGGCAGTGTGGGGGGGCAGTGTGGGGGGGCAGTGTGGGGGGGCAGTGCGGGCGGCCACACTGGGCGAGATCGGTCGTGAATATGGCGGCGTTCTATTTGGAAGTGACGTAGGTGGCATCTATGAATCGCTAACTGTATGACAAGTTCCGTCCGCTGTGGAGAACGATCACAAGCTAATAAACTAGCTAACGTAACGTTAGCTTGTCCATTCACTTGGTAATGGAAGCCGCGAGTAGGCAAACGTTCCTGTAAGTGAGGAGGACATTGTTTCACCTTTGTTATATGCGGTTTTCAAGGGTAACTTTTAATGAAAACTTGGAGTTAATCGGCAAAGGAAGACCTACACCAGAACTCAATTTTGTGCAGAAAACCAAAGCTCATCAAAAGGTAGGCTATAGTATTTAAAAAACTTTTCAGGCCGCCGTGCCAACTGATTTTAATCCGGCTGCTGCTACTGTTTTGTAGCCATAGCCTAGCCTACTACTAGTGGGCTATATGTTATAGTGTTGTGCGGAATGACTGGTCAATCTGTAGGCTAAATGTACCAAAGCAACGTCTTTATGTACACTTACCGTAATTCGTGCCGCAAGGGCTGTCTCAAATAGTGTGTAATGACCAACAGAATTTCATTTAGGCCTAATGCTGTGTGCGCGCTGTATCGTGTTTTTTTCCGACGAGTAATTGGGGTCAGAGGGCCAAGGTAACGGTTCTTAACTGGACTTCAGTAGCCTATTGTGTAGTAGCCCAACCCGAAATTGTGTGTGAATCAGAGAAAGAGGCTCTTATGGGGCTGTTAATCATCGACTCTACCCTTAATGGATGAAACAGATAGACGCTTAAGACTGTAATGTATGTGTGTGCGCGTGTGTATTGGAGCACTGAAGTGCCACCTTTGCAGCTTGCATGCTACTCGGCGTGCAATTTCATTTTGCGACACAGGAAGGCGCTGCTGATCCATCAATCAGAATCACAATTTGGTTTATTGGCCATGTATGTTATACAAACATGGAATTTACTGTGGCAGGGAGGTGCAAACACTAAACAAATACGAATCTTAAATTAAGTAAAAGTACAAAAGTTTAATTACTCCTAAGACCTAAACAATTTAAGAATAAAACAATTTACATATAAAATAAAATATATATAGAAGAATAAGAATGAGCAGCATGAGTGGTCAACATAGTGCAATCAGATACTGGGTTAAATCATGAATGAATGTCAGTGGGAGTCCTTGGCCTTGTTGAAGAGGCCATTAGCAGATGGAAAGAAACTGTTCTTATGGTGTGAGCTTTTGGTCCTGATGGACCGCAGCCTTCTGCCGGAGGGGAGTAGCTGGAACAGGGAGTGTCCAGAGTGGGAGGAGTCTGCCACAATCTTCCCTGTTCGCCTCAGGGTCCTCGAGGTGTGCAGGTCCTCGAGGGTAGGCAGATTGGAGCCGATCAGCTTCTCAGCTGTGCGTCCCCGTCAGAGATGAGCCCAATGAGGGTGGTGTCGTCCGCAAACTTCAGAAGTTTGACAGACGGATGACTGAAGGTGCAGCTGTTGGTGTACAGGGAGAAGATCAAAATATCGATTTAAACTTAACAAAGTGATTCATTTATACAACTAGAGGAAACCACAGTTGAACAGCTCTCTGGCCTTGAACTTGAAATCCCTTTAGAGAGGAAAGGATAACCGTGTTCTGCGTGATATTGCATAAAAGACCGACTAGACAGGACCCGGCTCTGAGAAAACCTGCATTAAACTGAAGGTCACTCACATGGCTCTTCTGGTAAAATAATTATTATTTTTGTTTAAACTTTCCTGTACAATGTTTATAAATGTGTATTCAATCACGTTTTCTGTTTAGTAAATTATAAAATGCATCACATTTTTTATGCATGTAATTTTTCAAGTGTGTACTTGCTTTGACGTGAAATCAGCAGTTCTGTGAGCAAAGTTGTCCAAAGACGAGGAAACTAAATAATGTTCTATCCCCGTCTTACATGTACATTTAGCAGACGCTCTTATCCAGAGCGACTAACAGTAAATACAGGGACATTCCCCCCTGAGGCGAGTAGGGTGAAGTGCCTTGTCTAAGAACACAACGTCATTTGCACGGCGGGGAATCGATCCGGCAACCTTCGGATTACTAGCCCGATTCCCTCACCGCTCAGCCATCTGGCTCCCCGTCTTCCTACAACCTCCCTCGAACCAAGAAGTTTAAATACCATATGGGATAACCAGGAACTAGGAGTGCGTTTGCCAACCGCTGTGTGAAAACCAAAGAAGAAGAAAGAACTGTGAGTGTGGTTGCCAACCGCAGTGTAAAAACCAAAGAAGAAGATATAGGTACTAGAAGTGTGGTTGCCAACCACCATACAGAAAAAATTAGGAGAAGGAACCATGACAGGCCGGTTGCCTGGTGATTTCAAGAGCAGTGGTTCAAATGAATGGTCGTTTGCAGGTTTCTGCATAACTAGATAACGACCCATTAATTTGGGTGACAAAAACGGTCTTATTACTAACCAATTTAGCCTACTCTCGATTTGATAGGACAGTTTTTGGCACTAGGACAGTTTTTGGCAAGACAGAACCTCAAAGCGCCCAACTAAGAGGATGGACCCAGTTACCTGTGTCTCGCGCTCAGAGAGGGCCCCTTGGCATGTTGCTAAGGTAACCTCCACACTGTTTCCCCATTGGTCCATTCAGTGCACTGGCAGCTTGGCCACATCCAATTTGTTTCATTTCCTTTCTTTCTCTGTGTGAAAATCCATCTATTACCCTCTTTCACAATGAGGTATTTTTCACATGAAGGCTCAAAAAAACCCTGTTGTATGATGGCCCACTTTCTGTGCCGTGGCCCACATCCGCGCAAATGTAACGATAGCAGGGGTCCGCAACAACATGAGATGTGATTGCATGCCTAGACGCAACCCAGGCTTTTCACATTAAAGCTCTGTGCGTGCTGAGAAAGGAAGAGCTAAGGAAATAGTGTTCACGCCGCCATAGACAGACTGTCTCAGCTGTCCACTCCTATCTAAATATGATACAGCAAACAAGGTCAAAACAGATGCTGGGAAAGGAGATCTGTCAAAAGGTAAGCTGGTTATGAGAGAGGTTACAGGCCTCTTTCAGCCAGCATCCGTTTTGCGGGAGCGGGATTTCAACCAGGTCAGGGGTCAATAAGACGGACGTCTGTAAAAGTTCCGGCCTTCCTTTCGCTCGCCAGGAAGCCCCTTCCTACTGATCGGCTTGTTTTTCATGAATCAGAGGGAACCTGCGCTCTGGTGTGAGAGGGGCTCTCGGCTTTCATCTGCTTAGTAAATTAAAGAGCTTGTCATAAAGATGGGGGGGGGGGGGGGGGGAGGGGGAGGAGGAGGGGGACAATAGACATCTGCCTGTGTATGGGAACAGCACGCATTGTACTGCTTTCGAAATGGGTTTCCTCCTCGGAACAATGCCCACTCCGTACGTACGAACTATGGTTTTCCTGTTTACACAGGCACTCATCCCCGCCTTGAACCAATGACACGTCTGCTCTCGCATCACCTGACACCGGTTTAGAACTCAAACGGAACAGGAGAAAAGCTCCCAAGAGTGTCTAACTTTCATCCGCTTGACTCACGCTGGTTTCACGTCACTTCCTGTGTCTCCAGCGCTTTTGCTTTCACTCGAGGTTGTCTGTCTGTGTCATGCCTTTAGAATAGACACGGTCAACAAAGTAAAAAGGCCCCGCCACGTTCAAACCGCATGAACCGGACGTGAGTGATGGGTGACACACGGGAGTGGGGACATCATTTGAAAGGTCAACATTGCCCACTTTCTAATAGTTTGACTCGGGGATGAAAATTGTCTGTTCACGTCCACAGAATTACAAGGCCGAACTCGTCTGAAAACATTTGGTCGTATTTTAAGCTCTGGAAAATGTATTCTTTTATATTTTTGTTCACGTTGTTTCTATGTGGACACGGCAGCCAATTTGCTCTAGATCTAGATAGGATTCCCGATGACAGTGAAACTCAAAGAAGAAAACTAAAACACTTCAAGATGTCAAGCCCCTCTTCAGAATCAGCCCCACAAAAATCTGTTCATCAATTTCATAGCTCATATGTCATGTGGAGGTTCAAACGAAAACATCAATAAAGGTTGTGTGCTTGTTTTTTAGTGGATTTCAGTCGAACACGTCACACAGCACAACATCCTGTATTTTGGGTGTGAAGAAGAAGTTGGAGTTTGCATTGAGAAACTTCTGGCATAAAGGGGCATGTTGTGCTGTTGATCTTCCCTGCCTGCAAATCAGACACCTTAAGGCTACACAAACTCCCAACCAACGCTTGACTGTACTGTAACAGGACTGCAGAGTTGAGACCCTTGCATAGCCATTGCCTGGTGAGTCACAAGCCATGTGACATCACCATGACTAAGCCTGGTGTGAAAAGTCACTGTTGGGGAGGAAGTCTTTAATTGCATCCCTGTCTTCCGGCATTGACTGCGATAAAGACTGTGATGACCAATGGTGAAGCAAAGTCTTTTTTTAACATATTAATTGCGCCCAACAAGATGTACTCTCCAGCTGTTGTTAGGCACATTTACATTTACACTTTGTGGTTTGTTTGGCATGCTTTGATTTGCGTTTTTTTTTTTGTCAGTTTTTTTTTTAGCTCTGACAAATCTGACCTATTCTTCTAAAATGAACAGTCAGTTTCCCATAGACGGGTCCTGAAGTAAGAAAACTATGATGATCTCCGTTGAAAACGTTTTTAGTCTGGAATCAGGCTCAAGTCATGTGTGGGAATCTGAGCGTAACGGTGCATGTTCACTACAGCGGAGCGTCGGCTTCCAATTCATTTTTAATTAAACCGCTATCACTCACGCCCGGTTGCTCCCACAATGCCCTACGTGAGCGTCAACGCCCGGTTTCATTGGACATTAATTGGAAGGCGACGCTCCACTGTAGTGGACTCGCAAGGTATGGGTACAGCTGACTGTCTACAGTCTTCACTGGGGGTTCTGCTTTTGCAGACACACAGTTATGTTATTAACACACAGTTCTTAACATACACTTGTGTCCATCTTATAGGGTTCCAGGGTTAGGGTTCCAGTGTAAGGGTTCCAGGGTAAGGGTTCCAGGGTAAGGGTTCCATATTCAGCCATAAGGGCACAATTCCATCCACCGTCTCCAGCAGGTTGAAGCATGAAAACATTGAATAGAAACACTGGGCAGGCTAACAGCACACAATTAGTTTGTTTTCACTGCCGAAGAAAACTGCATTCACACGTACGTGTCTGCTGTTGTTAATGGGAATCCTGCACTACCGACAGACAAGACATACATTTAAGCAGTAAAACGTGGCCTAAATAAAACCAAACAGACAGGAAGACTTGATGTCCCTGACCAGGAGGAGTCAGCCTGTCTAGAGTGTTCTGTGGAGAACCGGAAGTCTGACGCACCGTTGCAGAAACGTGGTGCTGGAAAACGCAGAGCCAGGTGAGCGCATTGGAATCGGGAGGGAGGGGGGGACAGGAGAAGGTGGGGAGGAGGGGAGGGGGGAAAGGGAGGAGGAGAGGGGAGGGGGAGGGGAGGAGAGGGGGAGGGGAGGAGGAGAGGGGAGGGGAGGGGAGGAGGGAGAGGGGAGGGGGTGTCTGACTGCAGACCCCCACATGGCTGTGTGACTCTGCACTTCTGCTCGACGACTCTGAAACACTCCTTCGAGGTTAAAACAAAACGCATGCTGGTGCATCGCCAGAATCCACGCCCGCCCTTGCCCTTTAGCCCACAACATTATAGGGGGGGAAGGAGGGGGGGGACACGTGCTCTCTGAGAGAGACTCTGGCCGGTCTCTTACGCACTCACGTCCAACGAGGGCTCGGAACCAGGCAGGAGCGGCCAGCAGTCCCCATGGCAACAGGTTTCCGATTCCCAGGAGGTCCATCACCGGAAGCCCAAAGTTGGAGGGAGAGAGGGAGGTAGAGAGAGATACGGAGAGAGGGTGGGAGGAGAGGGAGGGCTGTAGAGAGGAAGGGAGGGAAAGACAGAGAGAGACAGGTATATAATGCTATAAAGGAAGGGAGGGGGAGAGGGAGGGAGCGAGGGAGAGAGACCCATGCAATCGAAGTCTCCAGGTTTGAGAGAAATGACAGTGCTTTTTCTCTTGATGTAAAACGTTTACAGAGATGTCGTTATTGCTGTCACATTACCTAGTTTGCTTCAAATGTGCATCATTTAAACATGCATCATTGCTAATCTGGAAAGACTTCAGATGACAAGTGCGTCTGATCATCTCCTCATTCAAGACCTGGAAACAACAGGGGTTCTTTCCCCCCTCTCTTTCTCTTCTCCTCACTCCCTCTCCTCCTCTCTTCCTCCTCCTCTCACCTCTTCCTCCTCATCTCCTCCTCTCCTCTCCCCCTCTTCTCCTTCTCCCTCCTTCAAACCTCAGTGCCCTGTTCTCTTTACCTTCTGCCAGGAAAGAGGGGAGTGACCCTCACTGAGCACAATACACACACACTGGCAAAACACAGAGTCTGGTGCAGCAACAACCTGACTCAGACCATCCCAGTCTATAGACTCAGATCATCCCAGTCTATAGACTCAGACCATCCCAGTCTATAGACTCAGACCATCCTATATGGAGTTAGATTAGTTTCATAATTCAAACAAACAAATGCAACACGATTCAAACAAACTTAACACGATCCAAACAAACGTAACACGATTCATACAAACATAACACGATTCAAACAAACAAACGTAACACGATTAAAACAAACGTAACACGATTCACAAATGTATTTCGTGATTCTCAAATGTAACGCGATCCACAAATAAATGACCCTATTACATTCGTTTGCAACCTGACAAACACAAGTTACAAATCCCTGCATTCGTTGGTGTGAATCCCTGCAATCGTTCGTGTGAATCCCTGCATTCGTTCGTGTGGATTTTTGGAACTTTCCTGACGCGCTTAGATTCACAAATGCATTTTTTCTAAAAGATATCCTCTGCAGCCTATCAGGTCGTCTCTTCCAATTTTAGCCAATCACATTAACGTGTCTATGTGGTCTTCAACAACCTGCCATAATGACGGACATCGTCTCCTTCACATCACGAGCAATGTCGTCTGGTAGCATGTAGGTGAAATGTTGCTTGTTAATCTTATTAAACCGATGATCATACGTGATTGAATATGGTTGAGAATGGCTGGATTCATGTTTAGTAATTTTCCGTGTTTCCTAGGCTAACGCAGAGCCCGTCCACCCATATTAGACATTCTCCGGTGATTGGCTAAAATTGGAGACATCTGATAGGCTGCAGAGGATATCTTTTAGAAAAAATGCATTTGTGAATCTAAGCGCGTCAGGAAAGTTCCAAAAATCCACACGAACGAATGCAGGGATTCACACAAACGAATGCAGGGATTCACACCAACGAATGCAGGGATTTGTAACTTGTGTTTGTCAGGTTGCAAACGAATGTAATAGGGTCATTTATTTGTGAATCGCGTTACATTTGAGAATCACGAAATACATTTGTGAATCGTGTTACGTTTGTTTGAATCGTGTTACGTTTGTTTGAATCGTGTTATATTTGTTCGGATCATGTTAAGTTTGTTTGAATCGTGTTGCGTTTGTTTGTTTGAATTATGAAACTAATCTAACTCCATAATCCTAGTCTATAGACTCAGACCATCCCAGTCTATAGACTCAGACCATCCTAGTCTATAGACTCAGACCATCCCAGTCTATAGACTCAGACCATCCTAGTTTATAGACTCAGACCATCCTAGGTTATAAACTCAGACCATCCTAGTCTATAGACTCAGACCATCCTAGTTTATAGACTCAGACCATCCTAGTCTATAGACTCAGACCATCCTAGTCTACAAATCAGAGCGGTGCGAGTAGGACAAGGAAGGAAAGAAGATCAATTACACCCTGCATGAGGTCATTCACCCACTAAACGGTGTCCCTGTGGCTGGAATCGGCCCCTGGGAGGACTGAGCGGTTGGAGGGTGGAGGTGAAGAATCAGGGAAGGGTGGGTCGTTTTGCCATGGAGCGCTATTCAAAGGGGAAGCTATTTCTGTGTTCCTCTCAGCCTGTGCAAGGTCGTGATGGTCCTCGTCCCCCCGTCCCCCCCCTACCGTGGCACCACCACGTTGGTGTTTGTGCCATCTGTTTCCACGTGTCAGGGCCTTGGAGTTATTTTTAGCCCCAAATTGGTTCCACAGATAATTATGAACCCTGCTCTGGCTTCCCATTGGGATGGCTCCATTCGGGTGTTGGCAGGGGCGTTGAGATCAAAAGTGCACCCTATTTATTCGAATTAGCACTTTCACACGCTATAAATAACCCTGGAACCCATCCTCCGTAATGTAGACCCAAGATAAACGCTTTGCCTTCTTATTTTGTACGGGCGTATTTATAGACGGACGTAGTTGCAAATAGAATGCGCGCGTGGGTGTATCCTGCGAAAAATCTAACACAACCGGGAAAAACAACGCACTCACAGAAATACTTCTCTCGAAATACACCCACTCGAAGCGATAATGTTTACAGTCAAACTTTGTGAAACTTTGTTGAAGACCAATGCTTCTTTCAGAGAAATATATGAAACTCTGAAAATGTATTATATTTATAGTTTTGTTCCGTATCCCTAATCCACTTATTACAATTTACTAGAAAAATGAATATTTTAACATTGTAAAAACAACTTCATAAATAATTTTAATGCCCAAGTTAAAAAGCTGGGGCTTTTAACACGAAACACGTACACTCATTGAGTCACCTTAATGCACGCTAATTAAATTAGACTAATTGGCGTGTTTCAAAGCTGTTGAAAGTAATAAATATTGCAGTTATTTTCCTAAGGTCGAGGCGGTCTTCTTCACCACTGTTCCAGACACTGAGTCATCGTCAACAGTGGTGCTCTTCCTTGTCATCAACACGTCTACCCACCAGGAGACCAAAATGAAACTTGGACCATTGACTGTCTGCTGTGTAGGAGGTGCTGAAAGGAGCCAACCACAGCTAGTACAACTTCCTACCGTTCGAGACTACTGTTTCCACGGCGCTAACCACCACTTGAATGAAACTAAGGAGGTGGAGCTGTCATCTTCATCAATGGGAGTCATGGGGCTGTTCATTCAGGAAAAATCATGACAAACATGTCAGGCTCCTTCCGTTTGCCATCATTTGGTGTCAGTCAATCAAGCCTTTGTTTGGTGTGTGACTTGCTGGAGACGTTCGGCAATAGACGAGTGAAGTGAAAAGCGTGTTTTGAATTTGAAAAGGTTGCACTTTAGAAAAATGGGTTGAATGGCGCGGTAAAGTGGACAATTTACGAAGCGTGTGTGTGTGTGTGGGGGGGGTGTTTTGGCGTTTCCATGGAAACGCAGTCACAGACCCCCCCTCGTGTAATTTGATCAAAATGCATTTCTGAGTACAGTCTACCATCCACCCGGGTATTGAGCTAGTCGGTGTGGCTGTACTTGCATATGAACTTACAGTACATTCATTCAGCACACGCTTTCATCCGAAGCCGAGTGCAAACATTAGAAACTGGGACATTCCAACAGAAAACAAGGCAATCAAACTACTTTTAGTCATGTCACTCGCGTCGCGTCCAGTTAGGACACGGTGTGAGTGCAGGAAAAGATCTGGGATCAGAGGAGCAAGGTTCCACACCAGCAAGGTTCCACACCAGCAAGGTTCCACACCAGCAAGGTTCCAAACCAGCAAGGTTCCACACGAGTCGAGGAACAGTCTGTGGTAGCTAGCTACATTGCTGAGAAGCCACATCTCAGCAGACAGCCGTGATGGGGAGGAGCGGGGGGTAAAAGGAACTTCAATTCAACAATACCATCCTGATTGCTTAAATATAGAGCAACAACTTTTACACTGAAATGTCCTCTAAAGTTTTGTGTTGTTTTTTAAATTAGGTTTTTAAACGGAGGGCCAGTCAAATCAAAATAGCGAAAAATGAACTGTATTCTGCAGCATCTTTTAACAAGCAGCGTCAATAGAGGCTTCTGTGAACAACTATAACCTCGCCTCAAAAGAAACCATTAAATAAGTCTCTAGGTCTGGTCTATTGTACTAAGACACTGAGCCATTATCATGCAGTTCTGTGAAAGGTATATTCGTTTTGCAGCGCTGCATAACTATAAAGTTATATCACAGTTCATTATTATATGACAGAGATGTGAGGCTTTGAACCGCCACAGGGGACCCATTCCTCAGATCAGTGCATTTAGCTTCAGCCACAACCCTGTCATTTCACCAGCAGGACCAATCGCAAACCTGCGTCACCAGAAACACACCGTCAGTGTCTGAGAGACAGGAAATGGCAGCAGATCATAAAAAAATAAAATATATAAAACTGTTGAAGAAAAACGGTAGACTTGGAAAGCAATGTGAGTGATAGCGGAGCATTTCATGAAAGTGACACTGACTTTAACTATGCTGCCAGTAGCTGCAACCTTGATGCCCCCTTGCCCGGAGGCTAGACTCACGGATTCTAGGAAACACTCATGTTTTGAGGAACATTTGGCAAGTAATGTGTTTAATTCTCCTCTGGGGTCACCAAAAGGTCACGAGTTGCTATGACATAATTTGAACCGAGCTGTCAGTTGTTGTTGTTGTTTTGGGGAACGGCCTCTGGCGAATCGTCCCTCAGAGATAAAAGGATGTGCAGCGTTTGGCCTCTGTGACCCGCGTTCCCATAGTGCCACCACCTCCAGTGTCTTCCCCCTCCAGTCCATCCAGGGCTCTCTCTCCCTCTCCCCCCTCTCCCCCCTCCAGTCCACCCAGGGCTCTCTCTCCCCTCTCCCCCCTCCAGTCCATCCAGGGCTCTCTCTCCCTCTCCCCTCTCCCCCCTCCAGTCCATCCAGGGCTCCCTCTCCCCCCTCCAGTCCATCCAGGGCTCCCTCTCCCCCCTCCAGTCCATCCAGGGCTCTCTCTCCCTCTGACCCCCGGTCCCCACGGCCCTCACCCGCCCAGGCCCCGAGCTACCTGACACCCACCTCTCCTGCTTCTCCTGTGCCCTCACACCTCCCTCCACCCACCTGGCTAATAAATGCCACAGCACGCTCCTAGCTTCCGCCAAGGCCAGACTTCCTGTTGCTGGGTGACTCTAATTGCGCCGTTAGCATTCAACACAGGGCTCCTGGAAACAGGCTTAGGCAGGGAAGGCAGAGGCATCAACAGACTCTGATTGCTAATGTCGCCCCTCGCAACCACTCATCTGCCTTTTCAATGGTGCCGATGCTCCTCGTTCTGAATGGAGAGCCTCTCTCTCTCTCTTGACCTCCCAGGATGCAGTGTGTTTGGCAAACATGACACCTGCGCCCATTTCCTTTCTCGCAGACACCGATCAGATGTGCTTTGTGACGCAGGTCTGTGATTGGTCCTGCTGTTGAAGCGACAGGGATGTGATTGGGGCTAAACGCCGTGTCCTGATCTAAGGGCAAAGTGGTGGTTCACATTGTCCCCAGTGTTGATCATGTTACACCTTATTATCTTCACAGTTACATACCGCCAGATTCATGTGGTCTTGAGCCAGACATGTAGAATAACATGGTTCATGTATAATAGGTTAGGTGGGGTTTTTACATTGACCTGTATTCATTTGTCATTTACATTAAATCATTTAGCAGACGCTCTTATCCAGAGCGACGACTTACAGTAAGTACAGGGACATTCCCCCGAGGCAAGTAGGGGTGAAGTGCCTTGCCCAAGGACACAGCGTAGTTTGGCACGGCCAGGAATCGAACCAACAATCTTCTGATTAATAGCCCGACTCCCTAACCACTCAGCCATCTGATCCCTACGTGGCAGACACTTAAGAAAGTGATATATAATACAGGGGCATACTTGGGTCGCAATCCATGATGTCTTTTGTCTGCTAAGGATGGAGAAGGGCAACAGTGGACCTACTACACAGTGGTGGTTTTGCTCTCAGTCCGTCTCAGACCACACGTAGTACACACCACACCGCAGTAACATGCTGTAGGCCAGAGCTTGTTTGAGCAGTCGCTCTCTGTCTCTCCATGAACTGAGTTTTGCACAAAACCAGGCGCAAATCTACTAAATCTAGACTGTGCACCGAAGTGTAACTTTGACAAATGACTTTAATCATTGCAGACCCCTCCCTCCCTCCACCCCTCCCGCCTGCCTAACCACCCTCTCCGCCCTCCCTCCCTCCCTCCCCCCTTCAACAGGCTGTTCCTCTCCCCTCTGAGAGAGACCATCCCTCCCCCCTTCAGCAGGCTGTTCCTCTCCCCTCTGAGAGAGACCATCCCTCCCCCCTTCAACAGGCTGTTCCTCTCCCCTCTGAGAGAGACCATCCCTGCTCCCTCCAGCAGGCTGTTCCTCTCCCCTCTGAGAGAGACCATCCCTGCTCCCTCCAGCAGGCTGTTCCTCTCCCCTCTGAGAGAGACCATCCCTGCTCCCTCCAGCAGGCTGTTCCTCTCCCCTCTGAGATAGAGCTTCCATCCACAGGGGTTTCCCTGCTTCCGGCTCATTATCCAGCACGGCAATCAGCGGCTCTGAGCGTTGGTTAAGTGCTCCGTGGGTCGGCTGTGCAGCTCACCTTAGGCTTTGCGCCTCCCTGATTCATAAGCTATTACGCCCACTCAGTGTTCTTGCTGTGTCTGTTAGTATGTGCGTGTGACAGTGTAGTCTGTGTGATGGTATGTATGTGTATGTGTATGCGTGTGATGGTGTGCGTGTGATGATGCGCGTGTGTGAGTTAGTGATTGCGTCCATCAAGGTTGTGTGTTTAACCTCATGTGTCTGTGTCGGCTTGCCTGCGTGTGCAGGGTGCACGTGGGTGTCGGCAACGTGTGTGCATGTGTCACCGTCCATGTTTGTGTTTGTTGCACAGAGTGGAGAGGAGGAAGAGGTTGACAGAGTCTTGCTCGTGGAGGAGAACCGATCAGCCTGTGCGTAATCACTGACGTAAACCATGACCTTCCTTCAGAGTTTCTCCTTGACCTGGCTGGCCAGGCAGAAAGGAGATCAGAGTCATCCTGACGGGCTGTTTGTTTATGATCAGATCCACCCAGCGAGTTCCTCCAGCGCTGCCTGTGTTTCGCCCTCTCTGCGTGACACTGAACCCTGTGGGGAAGGTTCTGTTTGTCTTTCAGAGCTGACTCAATGCTGGAGAGAGACTGACACACACACACACACACAGGAGTGCGACGGGTCGTGCCATGTGACAAACAGACCGCATCCAAACAATATGAATGTATTGTCGCAGTGTGTTTGATCGACTATCTACGGTGGCCCTGAAGTGCAAACCACACCCACTAATATGAGTACATCCCCCAAATGAAAACACTCCCCCCAAATACGAGTCAACTCCCCCCAAATAGGATGACGTGCTCACCTCCCCCCAATACAAAGACACGCTCCCCCAAATGGGAAACGACATTACTATGAAATAATGGTAGATATGCTGTTAACGTTTCACAACATTAAAATAAGTAACCTATGCCCACGCTAAAAACGCAGTTGAAGGAAGCAGGACTTTTCAGAAGAAAAAGATAGTAGTCCACGACAGAAGACGAAATGCCATAATGGTTGTTTGGCTATCGATTTTTACGTTTAACACCCAATTTATACTTTTGATCAATTTCTTATTTCTTGTTAGTTCCAATCGGCGACGAAGTGTAATACCAACCCTTTCCATTTTGAGTTAATGCAATGTGTTTATGAGTTAATGTAATGTCGTTTCCCATTTGGGGGAGCGTGTCTTTGTATTGGGGGAAGGTGAGCACTTCATCCAAAGACAGAGAGTGATGGAGAGAGAGACAGAGAGATAGTGATGAGAGAGAGAGACAGAGAGATAGTGATGAGAGAGAGATACAAGGATAGATAGTGATGAGAGAGAGATACAAGGATAGATAGTGATGAGAGAGAGATACAAGGATAGATAGTGATGAGAGAGAGATACAAGGATAGATAGTGATGAGAGAGAGATACAAGGATAGATAGTGATGAGAGAGAGATACAAGGATAGATAGTGATGAGAGAGAGATACAAGGATAGATAGTGATGAGAGAGAGATACAAGGATAGATAGTGATGAGAGAGAGACAGAGAGATAGTGATGAGAGAGAGATACAAGAATAGATAGTGATGAGAGACAGGGGGGGGGGGGGGGAGGGGGGCATGAGTCCCTCCCCATCAAGTGTATAGTGCTCTATGTGCTTTCTTCTCTAAGAGAATTACGGTGGCCCTGAGTGCAAACCACATCCACTAATATGAGTGCATACCCCAAATGAAAACACTCCCCCCAAATACGAGTCAACTCCCCCCAAATAGGCTCTCTCTCTCCATCACTCTCTCTCTCCATCACTCTCTCTCTCCCTCATTCCATTGCACTTTCTCCCTCTCTTCCACTTTTATTTTCTTTAACATTCCTTCCCTCAAACAGCGAGCAGCTGACTCACTCCATGCTTGTGCCCAGTCCCCTCCCCCCTATATCTCCCATCACACAGAGTCCAACAGAAGGTAAGTGGCTTGATTCAGCTACTGTACGATGGGGCTTTCCATCTCACTGCATAGCGGGCGCCCCATCAAAGTGACGTTCCCCACTTGGTGATGTGACAGGCCAGCTGCTGGAGCTCTGTGATTCGGCCTGTCAGGCCTTCCCTGGGTCAGATGTTTACCTCCCTGCCTCAATGGGCCTTCTGTTCTCCTTGTGCGTCATCAGGTGTGCCGAGGTTTGATCCGTCAACCGTAACCTGCGTCAGCCGTCACCACCTGCCAGCGTGCCAGAGCACACGAGCCCGTGGGGCTGCCCTGGATCTCGCTCTCGTCAGATTGGAAGTCTGCCTTACAAAAAAAACCCCCGGAAATGACTCGATTTAGGTGAAAGCACCGACAGAAAGGGGAGAGGAAGAGAAAAAGGAGATTAAGTCATTTTGACCCGAAGTTGGAACGTGGCACATGCAGACATCTTTATTTTCAAACTCGTCTCGGCCTGTGTATTTGTCGATCAGACAGGTCACAAAGTCTGGAAAGGGACGCCAGCTGAGTACTACTGCATGAAGGATCATCCAACATGGCTGCCTGCACAGTGTTTATGGACGATCATCAAGGGGCGGGGCGGGGGAAGGTCATTGTACCCTCCTTGCATCCATCTCGCTGCATTTCCATCCATCTCGCTGCATTTCCATCCATCTCGCTGCATTTCCATCCATCCATCTCTCTGCATCTCCATCCATCTCGCTGCATTACCCTCCTTGCATCCATCACGCTGCATCTCCATCCATCCATCTCGCTGCATCTCCATCCATCCATCTCGCTGCATCTCTATCCATCCATCTCGTTGCATATCCATCCATCCATCTCCCTGCATCTCCATCCATCCATCTCCCTGCATCTCCATCCATCCATCTCCCTGCATCTCCATCCATCCATCTCCCTGCATCTCCATCCATCCATCTCCCTGCATCTCCATCCATCTCCATCCAAACTTGAGAAATGACCAATGGCAACTCTCTCTCTTACTGCTTCTCCTGTTTCTCAAAATCTGTCTGGACTTGTCTGCAGACTTTCATTTTCTTCTTTCTCTCTGCCCTTCCTTCACTTAGTCCTCTCCTACCCCCCCCCCCCCCCACACACACACACACACACACACACACACCCTCTGGTCACTGACGTCTGCTTCAGTTCAGCCTGTTAATGTGCTGTCACAATGCTGCGACAAGCTCAATAACTGCAATCAGCCCACTCCCAGCATTCTGTGAGCTGGTGTGTCTCTTTGTCTGTGTGTGTGTGTGTGTGTGTGTGTGGTTGTGTGTGTGCTCGTCAGTGCCTGAGTGTGTGTTTGTTTCTGTCCACGCGTGTCCTATTTGAGCCTGTCAGCGCTGTGAATGTATGTGTGTGTGAGAGAGTGTGCGTGTACGTCAATGGAATTTTAAGGGCGGCGATTACTGCGGGAAAAAAGGAGAGAAAATTGACACCTACGGCAATCACTTAAGCACCAGATTATAGTGCCAATTAAAGTATTGAGACACAGGACCTGAGGAAAGGGAACTTCTTTACTTTCTTTCAGAGCTGCTGGAGCTTCCGGAAGCATACCTTTTGAGGTGCAATAAGTAAGGCTTTCCTGTCTGCAAGCACATTCAGCACAGTCGCCCACTCTCCCTCTCCCCTCATGCAGGCGATGTTTGATGCAAGTCACCATCCTATACTTGCATGCAAATCCTCAATATCCAGGACTTCTCACATAAGTCATCGTTTTTTGCAGAGGTAGACCCTTCCACACAGGTAGACCCTTCCACACAGAGGCAGACTCTTCCACACAGAGGCAGACTCTTCCGCTCAGAGGCAGACTCTTCCACACAGAGGCAGACTCTTCCACACAGAGGCAGACTCTTCCGCACAGAGGCAGACTCTTCAGCACAGAGGCAGACCCTTCAGCACAGAGGCAGACCCTTCAGCACAGAGGCAGAGTCTTTCACACAGAGGCAGACCCTTCAGCACAGAGGCAGACCCTTCAGCACAGAGGCAGACTCTTCAGCACAGAGGCAGACCCTTCAGCACAGAGGCAGACTCTTCAGCACAGAGGCAGACTCTTCAGCACAGAGGCAGACCCTTTAGCACAGAGGCAGACCCTTCAGCACAGAGGCAGACCCTTCAGCACAGAGGCAGACCCTTCCACACAGAGGCAGACTCTTCCACACAGAGGCAGAGTCTTCCACACAGAGGCAGAGTCTTCCACACAGAGGCAGAGTCTTCCACACAGAGGCAGAGTCTTCCACAAAGAGGCAGATCCTGCCCTGGCACAGACTCATGGGAAATATTGCTTTAATCAGAGGAGGTGGAGAAGAATTTCTCTCTGCAAATTGAAAGAGCCTGAGAGAAGCTTCCGGATTTACTTAAGACGCTCTCTCGGTACCAGTCCTCCAAGGCCCTCTAGATGGTGCAGGTGGTCCTCTTGCAACACACTTACAAGGATTTGCCGTGTGTGTGTGTGTTTGCCCATTTATGCACTCACACAAGCGCATGCAGGATTTTGACGTAGGCTACCGCACCCTCCGTCTTCAAGCAGGCGTAAGATGAACATCTGATGTTCCTCAGACCAGGCCAGCGCGAGGAGCAGAGCATCTGCCTCGTTCGTTCTGGTAAAAATGTGCCAATAAAACACCCGTCCACTCTCAGTCACAGAAAGATCTTTGAAGTTGTTCGGCGAGGAATGTGTCGTCAGAAACTTTTCACAAGTCTGTTTTAGTGTTTGTTTCATTGTGTCATTTCATCATTCGTTGGTTTGTAGTTTCATTATCGGTTTTGTTGTTTTAAATTATTCTCAAATCAAGCTTGAAATAAAAACGTATGGAAACATTTTCATGAGAAAAGTACGACTGTGACTCATCATTCCTACTTCAGAGAACTCCGTCTCTTCCCCCCCCCCTCCCCGTCTCTCCCCTTCTCTTTTCTTTCTCCCTTGCAAAGACAGAAACCTGTTACCATGGCACCCAGTCCTTCAAGAACGCTGGCTTCCGGCCGTTTCAGCAGGGGATCAGACATCTCCCTCCACAACCTTTCCTTGGTACAGGTGATACGCAGCCGCCAATTCCCCAAACCTTACTAAACGCATGTGGAGCGCTGCACGGAGGATGCGATGGATACCAACATGCACCCGTCCCTCTAGAGCACGGCCTCTAAAGGGCGAGGGGAACGGCAACAAACCCGTTTCGGATTCGGACTCATTCACGTTTACATTTCCCCATGGAAAACACAAAGCTCCAGCACAGGGCTTTATGGTTTTATGGTTTTTACTGACTGCCGAGGGATAAGGATGGAGAACTAGAGATCAAGATGGTTTAGTGAGTTTGTGTTGGAGGAGGAAGACTGACGTTTGATTCAGCCACAATCAGAGCTGTCAGACTGGAGATGTAGAATGGCACATCCACCCGCCAATAAGAAATCCTGCAGTTTGCAGCACTAATCACAGGCTTTCAAATCAAGGTGGCTGTTTACAGACCTCTTACACAACCACCTTGAGAGACCTACTCAATATAGAAGAGACCAAACCCCCCCAACATGTTTTAACTGCTAACTAAATTCAAACCAACAAACCTCCTGGGGTGGCTGTGGCTCAGTTGGTGAGAGGGTTGTCTGTTAATCGCAAGGTTGCCGGTTTGATTCATGACTCCTTTTACATCATGTGCCGAAGTATCCTTGAGCAAGACTCTGAACCTCAAGTTGCTCCCGATGGGCAGGCCGGCGCCTTGCATGGTAGCTCGCTGCCGTTGGAATGTGTGAGTATGAATGAGTGAATGAGAGGCAAACATTATAAGTACAGGGGCCCGGGCATCCCCGGTAATCCTTCGATTCGTCTTTCGTCAGCAAGGGAGGGTCGGCGAGGGAAGGTCAGGGAGTAAAGGTCAGGGAGGGAGGGTCAGCGAGGGAGGGTCAGCGAGGGAAGGTCAGTGAGGTAAGGTCAGGGAGGTAAGGTCAGGGAGGTAAGGTCAGGGAGTAAAGGTCAGGGAGGTAAGGTCAGGGAGTAAAGGTCAGGGAGGGAGGGTCAGCGAGGGAGGGTCAGCGAGGGAAGGTCAGCGAGGTAAGGTCAGTGAGGTAAGGTCAGCGAGGAAGCTGGAGTGAGGAGAGCTGAGTCTCCGCTGCGAGGGGAGGACACCGTGGTGACCAGACACCAGGACACCCACCATCGCTTCAGAAAAGACTAAATCAACACAACCGTGCAGGAGAGCTTCTCAGACAGTGAGTTGTCTTGTGGAGGGAGGTGTCTGGGGGTGAGCGGAGGGAGGTGTCCAGGGGTGGAAGATTGAGGCGTGGAAGAGAGCCTGAGCTGGAAAGATCTCTAAGACGCTTAGATAGATCCTGTAATGGGGCTCTTTTTGGAGGGAACATCCGTTCCTTTGTACCTGTGACCTGGCTTCTTCCTGTACGAATACTGACAAAGTACTATCCCTGCCTGTTTCCAGACACGGAAAGACTCCAGAACAACCTTAACCACCAAGGACATTCTGGCAGGGTGGAGGCAATAGTAAATTACAGGAGCAGCAGTGCAATCATTTACTTGGCTATATAAAGGGTCTGTAAAAAGGCAGAGGAGATAATTGGCTGGTATTGATTACAGGGAAGAGACAAGCCAGGGAAATATCCAGTGGTAACTGCTGATCGCAGTACTGGATCACAGTCATAACCTTACACAATTATAACCTGGCTAAACATATAAACTGTATATAATATACTGTATGACTGTATGTCCAGTATATGTATATGAAATCCTTTCACATTCATAAAGGAAATGGCATTCGGTTTGTATTGAACAATGTCCGACTACTGATGAAAAGCACGTTGACGTTGTCAAGCTGTTTTCATCATCGCCTAATTATCCCCCCTCCCTGACAAGGGAAGCCATCAAACCTGATATTTCGCTGACCTTTACCAGGTGAGGTTCTGAACCCCTGACACGCTACACAATCATCAAGTCAACTCGCCGCCCAAGAAACAGCCATTTCTGGAAGCTTCCACTTTCACCACAGGAGAAAACACGGCTCACACGGCACTGCCCTCAGTGCCACAATCCTCTGAGGACCGGACTGGGTAGCAGCAGCATATGGGGTTCAAACCAGCACCCCAAGTGCCTGGACTAAGGCAGAGAGACTAGAACTGGACTCACGGTCTCTCTGTTTCAAAGTCCACACTCATAGACTCCGTCTGTAAGGACTCACAACAGTGGCATCACGGAGGTAGAAGCATTAGCAACTGCATTAGCATCTCTTAACGGATCGCATCGTGTCTGTAGCAAGTCTAGTGGTTATTACCAGGCAGACGCTAATGGATTCTGTGGACAGGACTCACTTTTACCATCAACACACTGATGTTTCTTCACGTTAATACAAATTTTATAACTTTTGAGGTTGTCTAATGACTGTCTCTCTCTCTCTGACTCTCTCTGTCTCTCTCTCTCTGACTCTCTCTGTCTCTCTCTTTCTGACTCTCTGTCTCTCTCTCTCTCTCTCTCTGACTCTCTCTTTCTCTCTCACACTCTCTCTTGCACTTGTGACTCTCAAAAAAGTGTAAATAAAGTCTGAATATTATATTCCTCTGAGTCAGCCAACCCACTCCTCATCATTCATTAACCCCATTAATGGGAACTGACTCACACACCAGACACGCTCTCTCACACACACACACACACACACACTCACACACACAAACCCAACCATTACAGTTTCAGAGTCCACAGTCTCCACATGGTGTATAGTATGAGGTTGTGCAGTTCAAACAGGACACACATACTCACCACCTGTGGAGTCATGTCCAGCTCCAGTAAAGTACATTTCTTTCTTGGTTCCATAAAGCCAGACTAGGCTTCCATCAGCACTTTGAATATCGCAGCCATCTTGCGTCAGAGACAGGCCCCAGAATTCATTACTTTTGATTGCATCAGCAACTCAGATCCACATGGATTAAGGGTGTCATTTAAAGTTCCTCTTCAAGAGTATTACGGGTACCATTATCATATCCAAGCATTGAAATATTCCAATAGGATTTAAGGTTTCCTTGGAGACAGCTGGTGGAGATAGCATTATCCGAGTGTGTGTGTGTGTGTGTGTGTGTGTGGGGTACAGGGTGTGTCATCTTCAAATGTACAATTACCAGAGAATAGCTTATTCGGTGTGTGTTCTTGGTCTACCTGTTCTATGCACAAGGTGCTAAATAGCCATCCCATCGCGTATTTGTAGGATGACGAGGACTGGTGAAACCAAGATCTAATAGAGTGTTTCAACTGTGTCTGTCTGAGAGAGAGAGAAACAGAGAGAGGAGAGAGGGACAGAGCGGAGAAAGGAACAGAGAGAGGAGAGAGGGACAGAGCGGAGAAAGGAACAGAGAGAGGAGAGAGGGACAGAGAGAGGAGAGAGGAACAGAGAGAGGAGAGAGGGACAGAGAGAGGAGAGAAGAACAGAGAGAGGAGAGAGGGACAGAGAGAGGAGAGAGGGACAGAGAGAGGAGAGAAGAACAGAGAGAGGAGAGAAGAACAGAGAGAGGAGAGAGGGACAGAGAGGAGAGAGGAACAGAGAGAGAGACAGAGAGAGGAGAGAGGGACAGAGAGGAGAGAGGGACAGACAGAGGAGAGAGGGACAGAGAGAGGAGAGAGGAACAGAGAGAGGAGAGAGGGACAGAGAGAGGAGAGAAGAACAGAGAGTGGGACAGAGAGAGGAGAGAGGGACAGAGAGAGGAGAGAAGAACAGAGAGAGGAGAGAGGGACAGAGAGAGACAGAGAGGAGAGACAAAGAGAAAATGACAGAAAAAGTGAAAAAGACAGTTATATTACTATCCATCATAAACACATGTGTGGTTTCTCTGTTTCCAGGGCCCTTTGACAAGTTCCTGAACCTCTGTTTGAAGAATCATCTAACAGCTATGTGCTGAACCCAAGAAGTGCCAATAGGCGTATTCCTCCCCGTCAGAAAATATAATTACTTTCCTAAGTGAATACATTAGCAGCATAAACAGCTGCAAGCTGATTTAATTATGCTTAGTGAGTCGAAGCCTTACACTGCACAAGCTACATGCTACGCCGACACAACGAGTAAAAACATTGGTATACATTCCTCTTTATGAACCTGATTTAAATCTTATCGAAGACTTTAATAATATAAATTTACATTTTGTTATTTTCTTCTGTCTCAGAAATATTATGCATACGTCTTGCATCACGATTTATTCGTCATGTTAATCCAACAAGAAATAAAAATCCCTCCGCATTTAACGCTGGGATGTGTGTGTGTCTGCGCACGTGTGTGTGTGTGGCCACTTGTGTATGTACTGTATGTGTGTGTGTATTTGTGTGTGTTCTTGTATGTGTGTGTGTGTGGGCGGGCTGAGCAGCGCTGTGTCTCGTAGAAAGCCGTGGTGGGGGCCTCGTGTCCTCAGGCCGTCCAGCGAGAGCGCACGGCACACAAGCTTCCCTGCCCCTCTCTCCTCCACGCTCATCCTCACACTGTCAATGATCCCCGCAGTAACAGGACGGCGAGCGGACACAGGGCGTGTTTGTTTGAGCGTTTGTGAACACCTGCAGGGCAAACCTCCCTTGTTGAGACTTGAGCTGTTTGTTTCCCCTGTTTGATCTGTGGGTTTAGGAACCTGGTCAGTTTTCTTGATGACTCAGATGGTGTTGTGGCAGTGCTTGGCGGGTGAGTTCTAGGGGAGCGATGTGGGGTACTGGTGTGTCTGTGATGGGGGGGTCAGGCAGGGTGAGGGAGGGGGGGTACCAGCAGGGGGGGCAGGCAGGGTGAGGGAGGGGGGGGTACCAGCAGGGGGGGCAGGCAGGGTGAGGGAGGGGGGGTACCAGCAGGGGGGGCAGGCAGGGTGAGGAAGGGGGAGGGGGGCGGATCAGATGGATAACCAGTTTCCCAGTCTGCTGCATTCAGCGTTGCGTGCCGGTGTGCAGTCCCACAACATCCCCTAAAGACACATTCTGATGAGTTCATTTATCTGCCTTTCGTCTAACTGATGTCCATCCAGACAAGCTGGCTGGGGATGCAACAGCAGGTCCGTCACCACAAAGAGGTTCCAAACGACGCAGGACGACTGGGGGGGTGGGGGCTGATTTTCAGATTAAGATCTTCATTTGGTGGACAAACTTAGAGAGGAGAGGAGTATGCAACTTTTAGGGACTCTTGAGCATAGGAGTGTGAGATGTGAGTCATTCACATCAATTTAAACCATTGGGCTGCGTCAGAACTTCCGATCTCCCAAGGGCCAAACCTGTATAAGAACAAGGGTAGAATACTTACGTTCTTAAGATCAAACATTCCTATCTTTCAACGTTAGAGGGCTATTCAACCACTTCCGTTGCTAGGGTAAGAAAGAGTGACCTTGTATCTGGAGATACTGGGGACTGGTGAGTCATACCTCTGAAAACACAAAACTGTCTCTAAACTCCCCTGCTAAGGTGTCACAGGCCAGGTTGTTTAGCAGGGTTGTCCCATTTTCTAGTGTCTTGTTTTGTTCCAATCAGCTTCCACTGTAAAAACGGTACACACCATTAGTCACTTCTGGCAAAGGATGGATTAGGTATTTTTATTTCACTTCACACGTTTCGCATCCGTTGATAGTTTGGGTCTCAGTTTTGGTTTTCGTGTGCAACCTCAGAGACGGCAGACCTAGAATAGCCTAACAATGCAGCACCTCTCAGGAACACAGTCAACTGTGGCTTCCCAGACTGGGAGGTTTGCTAAAGAAAAGACTTGGGTGTTTTCAATACCACATTAACACTGTTCAGTTCTCTTGGTGATGGTGTCATGATGCAAAAGCAAACTCATGTCCTCACTGACTTAAAATAGCACTCGTACAAAGACTGTTCAAGATGGCTTTTTTTGGGGGGGGTTGCTCTGATATGACTTGGTCCTAGTCACGTTACATTTACATTTAGTCATTTAGCAGACGCTCTTATCCAAAGCAACTTACAGTAAGTACAGGTACATTCCCCCCGGGGCAAGTAGGGGGAATTGCCTTGCCCAAGGACACAATGTCATTTGACACGGCCAGGAATCGAACCAGCAACCTACTGATTAATTGCCCAATTCCCTAACCGCTCTGCCATCTGACCCTTCTATTTTCTGTATTCATGAATTTTCTGAGAGAGACTCATTTTAACGCTGTCTTGCACTCATCCTGCTTGTGGCCCTCTGGCTCCCATCAGGAGAAGGTGGCCCAACACGTCATCGTGCACGGGGACAGCCCTCCACCAGATCCTGGCTGACGTAGTCTTGGTGGTGGTGGAGCCTCCTCCGTTCTGGTTAAACAGCCGGCATGTCCCCCCCCCCCTCCCTCCTCCGTCCCCCTAGTTGTGTTCATGGATCTGTTTCAGCCATTCCCATCGAGCCCTCGGCCAGTTGCCTCGGTGCCGGTTGCTGTTATGCAAATGCATGCATCCTCGCACGCCCACGTTGCGAGTTTGTTGTCAGACGGTGGCTTGGCCCTCGTCCAGCGTGGAGGAAGACTAGCCCACCGCCCCGGGGTAGGGGCTCATCCCGCTAGAGACATGAGGCCAGGGAGTGCTGCTTCACTGCTGCGTCTCAAGTCTCACACAGAACTACTGTACACCTTCTCTGTGTTGAGGGACACATCTTCTCCAGAAGGCCTTTCAGCGGTTTTATTTTGTTTAGTATTATTTTGTATTATTTATTTATTTTATTCCAGTTCATGGAAAAATGTTTGTTATTGGCTGGCTTGAATCTTTTTTGGGGGGGAGGGGGGGTGTAATTATTCTCAGGAACATGAGACTTTCTGTTTAACCAACTAACAACAGCACTCAGATGATCTCATCCTAGTATCCTCAGAGACAGGGACGCTTTTTGGGGAACAACAATTTGAAATCTTGTTTCTCTGAAATCTTGTTTTTCTGACCGTTAATACACTGTGATTTTGCCATTTGACATCATACAGTGAGACAGGAAAGATATATATTCTTTTTTGAAGGTGCTGACAGATACTAAGTCATGTTCCCTCAGGTACTGGCTGATTTCCTTGCCAGTCGCTGACTGGTGAACGCACTGAGGCCAGTCGCTGACTGGTGAACGCACTGAGGCCAGTCGCTGACTGGTGAACGCACCGAGGCCAGTCGCTGACTGGTGAACGCACTGAGCCTCAGAAATACTCCCCATGTAACATCACACCATTTCAAGGATGGTGCTTCTCTCAGACAATCGGAAGACATTTGATAGTTTGCTTGTTAAGAAGACACTTTCATCCAAAGAGACATATGAATAGTGTGCGTAAAACAGCAGATAGTAGTATAACAAAAGATAATCAAGGATTAGAAGTTCATAGTTCAGTGTTGTGGCATGTTACTCCAAGCTTGTGGTAGAGTTACTTTGACCTCTACAAATCTCAGCACATATCCTTTTTTGCACACACACTACATAATCTAAAGTACTCAGACAGAACAATCTGAACATTGATAGTTTTGGACCTGTGTTTTAGAGTCAATGCTTTTTTATGGAAATGACTTTTTTAATTGGACAAGCTGTCTTTTTACCATGACTACTAGCAGTCTGTTCAAAGTGTCTCATTGTGAGAGTAACTGTAGTTTCCTGTGAGGACACACTCTCTAGCTGGGGGTCTGCTGACGTACATCCACATCTCCCTTTCAAGGGGGTTCTTACTTTTAGCTCTGAATCAACCCAGTACGGTGTTTTCGCCCATTTTTAGAGCTCCTATTTATAAACGGAAGAAATCCTATTGGACTGCGTAGGCCCAGTCCCCAGCTCCTACATCGAGTCCATGTCTGTGCTGTTCACACGTATGACCAACGCCCTTCACACTGTTTACATGTATGAACATTACCACGCATGCTGTTCACACTTCATACAACTCATGTATGATGCGTTTGTCCCCGTATGTGTGACACAGTGTCCACAGGGGAGACAGTTCACAACATATGTGATCAGCTATGATGCATGCCATCGTTGGCGTAAACAATCAATTGCGCAATCCCAGTGTCTCACAAAATCCACTGTTGTTTCGTTTTGGATCATGCACAGTTTATTAAAATGTGGTCGGTTTTGAATTGTCAGCTTCTGAACGATATCAACACGGTGTGGCTCTGTGCTGACAGAGAAAGCGTTTGTTGTTTGAAGGAAGTGTTGATCTGTGTTTCCCCCATGCAGTGTGCACACAGGACAGGGTTTTCAACCTCTTTAAGAACAACACAAGCTTATAGCTAGACTGACTAACTCCACATTGAAGACATTTATCAGATCAAATGTATGTGTACAGCCCTTTTTACAAGCATTGTCACAGAAGGCTTCACATATGCCCACCGAACTGCCCCTAAACCAACCTAAACCCTGGATGAAGACGAGAGAAGGAAAACAAGGAAGAAACCTTGGAAGTAGATGATCAGTGAAGGGCTCCCCTCCTCCAGAGACGGTCAGAGACAGAGACAGGTGGACACCAGAGGCTGAACACAGCCACACATCAAGAGACTCAGCCTACCGTATCCCGCACGTGTGGGAGCCAACGCTGCCTTGCTACGGGCAGGTTTGGTAGACCTTCCGCTGGCTGGTCCCCCGCATGGCACGAAGACTGATCCCTGATAACCAGGAAGCTCATGACCTAGCAGGCGGCACAATCAAACGATGATCAACGCTGTTAAACTCCACACCGCTTATCATCCCCTTACTTTCATAATAAGTCTCCCTTATCTCGACGCAATTGATGTGCACTTGGGGGGATAATTGCATCTCTTAGCCTTTACTGCTAAGATGAGTCTGTCCAACTGTTTTGTCTGTGTAATTGTTTCTCTTCACATTGTTGGTATTGATTGTAGTCTGGGTGGAGGCCCAGTCAACCACTTTGACTGGAAATCACAAAGGGTTCACTAGCTTAAACTGGAGCTTGCCTAATAACTACTCACAAGCTACTACCAATCTCGGCAGAAGGTTTTTGTGTTCGTACATCACATGCAGTGCGAGATCCACCATAAGGGATAAATGTCGGGCTCCGATTAACAGGATGAAAATCATACCTCCACCCTCACGAACCCCCTCCACACCCTGCTGGACAGTGTCTCTCGTAGACAAGGACGTGCATCTATGACATCAACATCAACCACTGCCAATCATCCTCCTCCATTATCCCACACGAGAGACAAGATGCTCATCACAACACCCCCCAGTTCACAGTTACTTAAAATAGCTGCTCTGTGAATCACCATGGATTCTATGGAGGGGTTGGTGCATTAGTTACTATATTTGAAGTGACAAAGAAGGTGTGAATCATGACAGACTGGGGAAATGGTGGAGGCTTCATGAATGAAACAGAGTGAGTTGGTTCTGGTGTGTTCCTCCCCTTGGTGTTTTAAGAATGCCAGACTTTCACTTGCTCTTTCTTTCATAATGAGCACTTGTTTTGTTCAACTGTGTGAGCTCATAACCACACAAAATAAACTTTAAACGCATTGTTAACTAGTTGAGTCGTATTGGAAAAATAACTTGAATTGTTTCACGCTTCAATCAGGTTCTTTTGTTTGGGCCTGTTTGTGTTATGGAACATACACAAAGCCAAGACTGTTTGAGTTGTCTTTGGGGAGGAGTTTACTATGACTGGGAGGATGAACAGAGTTTGTAAATAACTTTTTTTCTGAGCCCCGACGATTATCTTTACCAATATGGAGAGCGTATGTGGCAGTCGAGAGAAAGACAGCGTTTTGTCTTCAGAGGGCTTCAACGTTTTTGTGCGACCGCTAGCTAACTTTTCAGAAAGGCGCGGGTGTTGTGACTATCGCTTGTTTTCAGCTAGCCAGCCACTCTACAGTGTTGAAAACGTCCATTGATATAGCTAATAACTTCATACATAAATTAACCGAGAATATATCGACATACCTGTTCTTGTTTACTCGGTCGTGACTTAATGACCTGTGGGTCCTGAGCAGTGGCAAAAATCTGCACTAATTTTTTGGGGGGACAATTTATGAAATGTTTTCAAGAGCAATACCTGATGGGGACACCAAAATTACTGCTGTAACACATAGCCAACATTGTATATTATTAATATCATTTACATTTCCTTACAGTGATTTATTGGGGGGGAAAATCATATTTTCCCAGGATGGGGGGGGGGGGGTCGTGTCTCACCTGTCTCCCCCAGGATTTCAGCCTATGGTCCTGAGGTTAGACCAGTTGAAAAACACTGTCCATGGTCGAAGCACTCCATTTTAATCCAATTATTACGTTTTTGTCTGGTTGTGCGTACAACCAAGTACAGCTCATGTTATTCCCAAGCTCTGAAATATTTCGAAGTAGATTGAGCCAGTACGAACCAAACACACAGCCATCCAGTACAGGCTACAAGGCATTCATTCATGTCTGGGCTACCGATTCTATAACTTTGGTATGTGGGGGGTTTTGGATTCTGAGGAGGCTTTAAACAAGCTTCCTATTTGAAAAGCAGAGAAATTTAGTATTGAACCTCAATATCTGTCAAGGCACTTAAGATTTGTGAAATCTTTTTCTTAACTGATCATCATTAACTAGATCATCAGAGAACTTTAAGTCGTTCTTCAAGGGAAAACATTCACCTCAGCAGGGGAGCCTGACTGTGAATGTATCTATTAGCCTCTGTGAAGGAAACTCAGGACCTGACGTTTGGTCATGATGAACATGGACAGGACAGGACTGTGGAAGATGGACTGAAAATGTAATTGACGGTGTGGCCCTGGAATCTGTAGGTGCTCATTATTCTCTCTCTCTCTCTCTCTCTCTCTCTCTCTCTCTCTCTCTCTCTCTCTCTCTCTCTCTCTCTCTCTCTCTCTCTCTCTCTTTCACACACCCAGTGCATTCACACACACACACACTCCAGCCCTTCCCAAGGGCTCTGGTCTCAACCCTCTGATTCATTTGTCTCCGTGGTGATAAATTCCAGCCCTGGTCCCAGGGGGAGAGGCAGGATGATGACGCTGTGTCTGGCCGTGTTTGCGATCGTCGACGACGTCACCGCCAGCATAAGGGCTTCTTCAGACATCATTAAGGTGAAGGATGTGGATTCCATCAGAGGCTTGGAGCAGAAACTATCCCACTCAGAATTTGATCTCAGTCTCATTACCTTTAATCCCCCTCCTCCCCCTTCCCCTACCAGTCATCTCCACAGGCTGCTGTAATAGACAGTAGGAGGGGGGCTTGTGTCGATGGTTGATGCCAATGCATCCAGAATTACTCATTACAAGGCCTTGTCTTGAATTGACCTTGGTAATGATGCATGCTGGGAAGGCCATTGATGGAAGGGGCTTCGAGTCCTGGCGACAGTACGACCATGCGCACACACACACTTGCACATACCCAGATACACACACACACTTGCACATACCCAGATACACACACACACACTCTTGAACACTTACACATACACACAGCTCCACACACACTTTGACACACACACTTCCACACTGAGTGCACACATGAACACACTTCCACACATGAATGGACCCCCCGCCTCCCCAACAATGTCCAGCCCAAAGTAGCTTTAACCTGCAGTGCGTCATGCATGGTCCTCATTATGGTTCTTGGAGACCAATCCAAGTCCCAACATTCAGCTCAATGGAAGAGTCCTGGCGTATGACACGTAGCCTTTGAATTCAGGACATCGTCGGTCGTCTGGAAATGATGTTAAACTAAATGTGATTGATGTCGGACAAAAACATGTCAGGCTTTACGCAAGGTTACCCCTTGTCCTTCAGGTGGATTGGTTTGGCGTGTCTCTTTAACAGCTAGAATGGGGAAATGTGCTGTTCTGAGAACTGGAGAGGGTTTGCATGTTTTCCTGGTACTGTGTGGTTACTGGGTCTCAAAGACCCGGCCATTCCACAGTTTTGTAAACAAACAATTAAAGGCTGAGTGCATGGGTGTGCAGGAATATCATCCTTCTGTCTACCTTCGAAGAGGCCCTTATTTTTGTTTTGTTTTCCGGATAAGAGTGATAGGCTTTAATCTGCTAAGCTTTCCAAGAGTGTAATTCCCTTTAATGAAACAGGAAGTGGTGACGTACCAACCTCTGAAGTCAGGGTAATGGAAAACCAGAAGTCCATATGGCTTTCAGAGACTATTGTGCCACTCTGAATTGGAGTAATAGATTAAGTGCATATTATTATACCAAACAAGAGAAACTTCCGGGACATGTATTCAACACAACACGTCTCCCAGCAGTGACCTGATTGGTCACTGCTGGGAGGCTGCTGCTGCTTACCTCTGGGTCTGAATGCACAGCAGGTCAAAGACAAACAGACGACAGATTCCACAGCACTATTTGAGAATTTCGATGTAGATGAGTAAACATGACAGGTAGTCCAGTCCAGTCAGGGTATCAGCAGGATTCGGGACACTCCGTCCCAAAATCTAAATGTCCCGTTATGCAACATCGCTTGTTTCACATGTTCAAGTTCAAGTCTTTTATTTGTCAGGTGCACAGAGCAACACAAGGTTAGACTGGGCACTGAAATTCTTAAGACAAGACAACGCAAGCACTTGGCATAACATAACATATAAGTACACAGAACAAATTTACATCTATGCTGAGCTTAGATAAGTGAACTTCCTAAATATACAGATAGCAATGTAGGAGGAGGGTATGTAGGAGGAGGGTAAGGGGGTGTCGCGGTTTAATCAGAGAGGGGGGACATGGTTTCTGGAAATTGGATGAAAGTCATCAGGACTGACCTTTCCTTAATTCAGAGTACAGCTAGGCATGGATCCAGCCAGTCGCTCATTCCACTCTGTGATTGTATAACTGTGTTGCTCAGTCGCTCTGACAAAGGGAAATTATGGAAGCCACCTACATATGTCTAATCGTTTAGAGGATGGCTGTTAGAGATACATTTTATTCACCAAAAATGTAAATGCTTGACAGCAACCTTAAAAAAACAATGTTAATTTCAGTGTTTTAAATATTCAGCGTACATTCTCTGCCGTGAACCAGGTCTGGACTGGGACTGAAAATCGTCCCGGGACTTTGAAAAGTAGACCAGCCCATGACCATGTATTATTATTTCCTTTTTTGCTTTATGCAGCGGTCGTTTGATTGGCCGTTCGGGAAATCTCCCGACTCTCCCGACTTTTCCCTGCCATGAACATAATGTGAGGAACCATGACAACAGCAGTGGACTCCAGGATCTTTGAGATGGAGCCTGACCGTGCTGCGATGCTCCAAGTCTCAGTGAAGGACGAGGGTCCGAGGAGGAGGGCACGGAGGGTCGCCCTTGACGACCTACGAGAACATCACATGACCAGCGCCAAGTGGTAAACTCGGCCCTTCATCTGCCCGTGCCTCTTTGAACTCCTCTGATAAAGGAACGTCTTCAGCTCTCTTTTGGACTCTCGCACGGACAGTTGAAAGACATCGATCTTCAACTTTTACGTAAAAAACCCGCTCTGCAGACAATTCTCAGTGCCAGGATACTTCCGGTACATCAGAATCCCCAGTTGCTTCCGAGAATGTTTGTCACAGAAATACAGCAACCAAGAGAACATTGAGACGTTCTAGTGGGTTTAAGTTTAGATTATGTTCACCTCAGCGTTCACGTGGTTTCAGGCACAAACAGTACTGCTCTGAAAATACTCTGTTGGAACTGATGATTCAGTTTAATGTTCATGGCTGATTCGGTCTAAATTGAGGCTTCTCCAGGTACACTTCAACCCAACACCTTGTGCACATTAAGAAAGCGGCTGCCCCTTATTTAATTCAATTAAATTCAACTTTATTTTGCCATGTGTACAATACTAGGAATTTGATTTGGTATTCTCCATGCATCCTATAACATCACAAATAGAACAACAAGACAAAACAGAAAAACAATACAAGGACAGATAGTACTTGTATGAGCAAAAAATAAAAAATAAAAAATAAGAGTGGAGGGAGTGTAACAATAATAATGTTAAATACAGTTAAATAAAGTGCCATAAAGTTCATGTGTAAGAGCTATTTACGAGGGCTGTTGCTTGAGTTTATTCTTGCGTGTCGTAGTAGGACTGTTACATACTCTCAGATCAGAAATAACCAAGAACACAGATGAAAACATTAAGGCCACGGCTGATTTGGTTTCATAATCATGTTAAATAAATATTACAATCCAATAGTTGGTTTCTACATAAAACCTCACCCACAAGGTCCCTCACTGATTGGCTAATGAAATTCTCCTAGCTTGAAAGTTCTATCCCTTGGATAAGACTGCAGCTCTTTGGGATGTGGTGCATGGAAACTGTATACTATGAAATGATTATTATTATATCTGCAGACAAGACTAACGGAAGTCAGTCGAGAGCTTTTAGGATCGATGCGTCGGGTTTTTAGTGTGTTGACCGACCGGGCTCCGTCTGTCGGTCTCAATCTTCCATCTCCACACCGGACTAAAACCACAGTAGTTACACAACAGTTGTTTTTTTGCAGTTACTGTGACAAGCCTTCTTATCACTTCGCTGAATGTGTTGGTTTTGGAACAGAAAGGACAATAGAATGGACAAAGAGACCAGTGGTATTGACACGCACCAACGGTGGGGATTAGGGGAGGGAATTGTATCAAATGGAGTCCTTTTCAACTCACATTTAGAGAACAGGTTGAACTATAACTTTTGGTTTGTCTGTTACGTAGTAGCCTATACAATATTGGAAGCAGTTATCCCTGATGACACACTACATCATGAAGAACAGCAGGTTATAGCATCGGTCTATGGAAAGATATAACTCGTGGTCAGGTGGCTGAGTGGTTACGGAATCGGGCTAGTAATCAGAAGGTTGCTGGTTCAATTCCCGGACTTGCAAAATGACGTTGTGTCCTTGGGCAAGGCACTTCACCCTACTTGCCTCGGGGGGAATGTCCCTGTACTTACTGTAAGTCTGCTAAATGACTAAATGTAATGTAAATGTCATGTAACTCAAGTGTCAGTCTTGTATGTGGACGTCGTAGCCTGAAGCCTCTGTGGCTCTGTTAGAAAAAAGCGAACACATTTCTCCCTCGCTGACAGAAGTGTACATTTACAGAGCATTTCTCGTTTTAAACGAGCATTGGATTGAGCATTTTTGTGTGTATTGTCGTGTGTGTGTTAGTCTATGTGTTTATATGTGTATGAGAAAAGGGGTGAAGAAGAGAGATACATGGAGGGAGAGAGGGGAGGAGGGGGAGGGAGGCCATGCATCACTGAGAAGAAGGGAGGGAGGGAGGGAGCATTTACCACAAGAAAAAAAAGAGGTTTTAAGGACAAGCGGAAGTGCTGCAGATCTCCCTGTAAACCTAAGGGGGGCAGTAGTGAGCTTGAGAACTTGTCGTCTCCCCTGGATTGTAAATGTTGGTTTCCAGCACAGCAGAAGAACAGGAACATTATCAAAGAGTGTTTTATCTTCGACTTTCATCACAATAGCATCCACAAAGACGGCGTTCTCGCTGAGGCAAAAAAAAAACAATTCAAAGAACAACGGGAAACCTTGGACAAATGCAAATCAGTTAACGCATGACTTGACTTCACCGGGGAGCGGTGACTAAATGTTGGGTCGCCCGAGAGCACAGACGGGATGGTCATGTTGTGGGCCTACGGATGGCCGAGGGAAACAAAGCGAGTAGAAACATATTGTAAACTCATATAGGACATTCGTTTTAGGGGCCGTAGGTGGGGAGGTATGGGGGACTGGCAAGGGAGCAGAGCTGGCTGGCTGGCTGGCTGGCTGGCTGGCGGGCGGGCTTCAGATGTTCCCTAAACTCACAGACAGCACTAAGGGACAGATGGTTGACAACTTTTCACTGACATCTGTTTTGTGTGATCAACTGAATCAATGCCCAGACGCTCCTCAGACTAGCTCACTACACGAAACCCCTACACCGCTCTGAGCATGCTCAGAAGACCAGCAACCTCATTCTGTTCCTGCTGTTCAAGACTGAAATGCACCCCCCACTGATGTTTGACTTTGATGATATATAGAGGTTTTCGTACTTGTCTTTTGTAGGCTGTGGGCATGTGAACCTTTGATCTGTTTCTGTAGGGTAGGGGTGACCTCATGCGACTTATTCAAACTTCTGCATTGATTTAAGGGCAAGACTATTTATAAACCCAGTAAAATGTAACAGTAATAACGCAAAGCGCAACCAGATGAACATGAATATAGTATAAAAAGAAATATAAAAAGAATCAGAGTGTAATGAGAGTGCAATGCTGTTCTCCCGACCTGTAAATTGCGGCAAATTATATTTTGTTGTTGTCTTAGATTTGCTTTGCAGTTGTTGGTCAAGACAAAATAGATTGTCAATTACTGGGGCCACTTTGTCTTTGGATTTGCGAAGAAGAATCTATTATGTTACTTTTATCTTGTCTTGGGTTATTGGATGCTAAATGGAAATAGAACGCAGAGAAAATACATGTTTCTATAACGGGCTCTGCCCAAGAAACCAATTCACAATTTTTCAAAGCAAAATTAAGGTGATATATACAGTGCATTATTGTTGTCTTCGGAGAAGAGGGATCCTTGATTACAGGTAATTGTAGGTCATAAAGTTTAACAACCTTTCCCACCAGTCCTGGTTTATCAAATGGAGCAAATATTTTTAGTCGGTTTCATCCGAGATTCATAAAAAGGATTTTGAATCGCTTCTAAATGGCTAGGAGTTCTGATAATAAACAGTTGTCTATTTTGAATGTTAAAGCTAGCTTTCTTATCTTCAAACTAACAACAACACACTGAGCCCAGTTCCCATGGTGCAGTTGGATGGAACCAGGAAAACAGGAAACTCTAAAACTATCCTTCATACAGTTTTTAGACATTATTAACGATAGCGTTCGTCAATGTAGGTCATTTAAATACAGTAAGCAAGGGCTTTTTTATGAGGTGATGGACAAGATTTGGTGAGGACACCCTCGATGCTTACACCAACTCCTTCTCCGCCGCTGGTCGTAGTGCACTGCAGAGGGTGTGGTGCACTGCAGAGGGTGTGGTGCGCTGCAGAGGGTGTGGTGCACTGCAGAGGGTGTGGTGCACTGCAGAGGGTGTGGTGCACTGCAGAGGGTGTGGTGCCTGGCAGAGGGTGTGGTGCGTGGCAGAGGGTGTGGTGCACTGCAGAGGGTGTGGTACGGGGCAGAGGGTGTGGTGCGTGGCAGAGGGTGTGGTGCACTGCAGAGGGTGTGGTGCACTGCAGAGGGTGTGGTGCCTGGCAGAGGGTGTGGTGCGTGGCAGAGGGTGTGGTGCACTGCAGAGGGTGTGGTACGGGGCAGAGGGTGTGGTGCACTGCAGAGGGTGTGGTGTGGTGCACTGCAGAGGGTGTGGTGCACTGCAGAGGGTGTGGTGCACTGCAGAGGGTGTGGTGCACTGCAGAGGGTGTGGTGCCTGGCAGAGGGTGTGGTGCGTGGCAGAGGGTGTGGTGCACTGCAGAGGGTGTGGTACGGGGCAGAGGGTGTGGTGCGTGGCAGAGGGTGTGGTGCACTGCAGAGGGTGTGGTACGGGGCAGAGGGTGTGGTACACATTTAGTATACAATGACAGTATAAATAATAATAGTGTAGTCATTTAGCAGAAGTTAGAAAAATAATTTTTTTTATTGACTTTTTGACATTTGGAGAGAGAGAGGTCGTGCAGTAAATGACTTCAGTCAGATTCGAACCCAGGCCCCTGCTTTAGACAGTAGGCATACTTACCCACCAGAGCGCCCCTAGCAAAGCAATATACAGGGGGATTTGAACCTGCAACCTCTAGATCTGCAGTAAAACTCTCTACTGCTCATATTTCATTTGGGTGGTATATGCCTGTTGCTCATTTTACTAACCTCTGTAATACGGCGATTTTGCCTTCACCATGAATAAAGCATCGATCCAGGGTTACCACAGCACACCTGGGGACTGTACTGTGTCATTTCAGAGAAAGATGTTATGCAGACAGCGCGAGTATGTGCGAGGAAAAGGATGTCAGAGGGCTGTCAAGTGTGAATTTGAAATGTTCTCCTCTGACTGATTTGCATTAAGTGCTCCTTACATCTGTGTAGACAAAGGCAGAGGCTGTCGATCGCTGAAACATCTCCAGGCTGTCTCCTCTTTAACCCTGAAGGGCCTGGATGCCTTCGAGGGAGGGAGGGAGGGAGGGATGACACAGCAGTGAATGTGACATCTGACTTATTTTGTTCAAACCAATATTATGGGTTCCATCTTGTTTTTTGCAGATATTCAGCAGTTGCCTTGACAAAAGACATGTTGGTTTCCTCAACAAGGCCAAGAGTTCACGCTGACTTAAATGACTTCATGTCTTAAAACACTTTGCATTTTGCACTACATTACAAAACTGTATCTTTACCATTTGTATCTTCTGTAATATTTGTATTTTTATATTATAAATTAGGGCAACTTATATTTTCTTTTATATTTTCTTTTAATTCTATTCCACTTAGTATTGCTAGTTTATGTACCCTTACCACATACTTAAATTTAAGATTCCTATATGTTTATTTTATGCACCTTCCTGCCAAAGCACATTCCTTGTCTGTGCAAACTTTCATGGCGAATAAATCCCTTTCCGATTCTGATGACTAGACAACTGTTAACTTTGTTGTCGAAGAAATCGACTGCCACTTAATGGTCTGAACGGTATCTGGGTTGACTTAGTTATGGATTAATCACCCCCAATCTCTGCTGGGTCTCTCGAGAGCAGTGTGGGCATTGAGATTAAAGCTTTTAGGCTCAAACCAGCTGGCAAGAGCATAAAACATGCCTCCTGGTATGAAAAGGACAGATATCTGTACAGTGTATCTGTCAGATTGTAGATTTGAGAACAGTGATGGATTACAGGTGGATACACTATCAGAGCCCCATCTAAACCCTCACCTTAATGCTAGCTGTCCTTCTGTTTACCTGCACAGGTCCAAACTGAAATTCGAATGAATATATAGAAATGGCGGAAAATCCATACACATTGACTGCGATGAAAAGGCTGAATGGCGTGTCAGTAGATGGGACTAGCTGTGCACAGCACGCGGCCTCGACTGAGGTGCCTTTCCTTCTGCCTTTGTGTCGTTCCCTCAGCTGTGTGGAGGCATTTCGAGATTCCCTGGGGAGGAAATGTCAAAGACAAAGGATGTATTCCTGAGGAGAATGTAAGAGTCTGTCAACACAAGCTGCAAGCAGAGTGAGTACTCAACTGGATGCGACGGTTTCACACGTCGATCTGTGGGTACAGCAGAAGCTTCTTGTGAGGCGAACACATTTAAGCTGCAGTTTGTGCGGCAGGCGTGTGTTGGAGTTTGTGTGTTGGTCCCAGTAGGGGACCAACACACAAGCCCCAGGGGAGGCTTGCGGTGAGGGAGCAGGGTGAAGGCGCACATCTTTCACCGTTGAGAGCTTTTCTGTTAGCCTTTAGAGTAGAGGGCTTTTCTGTTAGCCTTTAAAGGTAGCTCCTCAACTTTCTTTCTCTTAATCACAACTTCAGCTCTCACTTTCTCTCTCCCTCTCTTTCTCTCTCCTTCTCTCTCCCTCTCTTTTTTTCTATCCCTCTCTCTCTTTTTCCCTCTTTCTCTCTCCCTCTCTCTCCCTCTCTCTCCCTCTCTTTCTCTCTCTCTCCCTCTCTTTCTCTCTCCCTCTCTCTCCCTCTCTTTCTCTCTCTTTCTCTCTCCCTCTCTCTCTCCCTCTCTCTCTTTCTCCCTCTTTCTCTCTCCCTCTCTCTCCCTCTCTTTCTCTCTCCTTCTCTCCCCCTCTTTTTCTCTCCCTTTCTCTCCCTCTCTTTCTCTCTACCTCTCTCTCTCTCCCTCTCTTTCTCTCTCCTTCTCTCTCCCTCTCTTTCTCTCTCCTTCTCTCTCCCTCTCTTTTTTTCTATCCTTCTCTCTCTTTTTCCCTCTTTCTCTCTCCCTCTCTCTCCCTCTCTTTCTCTCTCCCTCTCTCTCCCTCTCTTTCTCTCTCCCTCTCTCTCCCTCTCTTTCTCTCTACCTCTCTCTCCCTCTCTTTGTCCCTCTCCCTTTCTTTCTCATTCCTTCCTTCCCACCATCTCCTCCTCCCTCTCCCCCTTTGGCTCTTCCCAGAGAGCTGTCTATTGTTGCCCAGATCTAGCCTGCCATTTCCTGAGAGAGGTGATGAACCTGTCGGAAGGTGGAACGCTGCAGTAAACACAGCCTTTGAGTCGGTGCATAGAGTACAAAGTGATTTCTCTGCCAGTGTAATCAGCAATCAGCATGTATGTGTGTGTGTGGGGGGGGGGATCTTTCAGCCTGCACTCCCGACACAGACAGCTCATTTGCAATCACTCAGGCACTGACAGAATGCTCAGACAGAGAGGGCATTATACACTTAGATTTCCATCAGTCTGGTGGTGGGGTGGGGTGGGGTGGGGTGGGGTGAGGAGGGGAGGGGAAAGGTGGAGCAGAAAGGGAAGGAGGGTATGGTAGGTGAGGAGAGAATAGAGACAGCAGGGGGGTGACCAGTTGCCAGGAGGGGGGAGACAAGAAGGACGGAAGTGGGTCAGTGGAGGATGGTCTGTGTTGGGGGGGGCAGAGGGGTTACGTACAGTATTTCACACACTTTTCCCGTAGTGGTTTTGATCTCCTTTAGAAGTGCACAACAAGAAGTGCACAATAAGTGGCTGTCGAATGGAACGACGTCTGTTGGATGCAGAAAAGATCCAGTTTAATCCAAAGGTTTTTTTTTTTTACAGAATCATCCATGGCATGGATGGAGACAGGGGTAGGGTGAATGCCTCTGCCCCTCTGTTCAGGTCTGCTCCTGGCTGCAGCGGGCTCCTGGGTGCCTCCTTCTCACAATGCGGGTCATGGTTGTCTGGATGTCGGCTGCAGAGCTGTCTCTCCATCGCTGTCGCTCCCTGACCTCTCCCACACTGCTGTGCACCCTCATCCCAGCCATCATCCTTGTTTCTTTGTTGTCCTGCCCACGCGCCCCTCTCTCACTCTTTATCTCTTTTCAGTATTTCTCTCTTTCACAAACATTTTGTGTGAGCCTCCCCCTCTCTGCCCACAACTTCCGCTCGGTCCTTCTATTCAGCCCTCCCTCCCTCCCTCCCTCCCTCCCTCCCTCCCTCCCTCCCTCCCTCCCTCCCTCCCTCCCTCCCTCCCTCCCTGCTGTATGTCTGTGCTGTTGTGATTCCCCGACACCTGAGTGTAGTGCGCTCCTCTCTACTCCTCTCATCTAGTGATGAACACACCGCAGCCTTGGCACTGCACTGCGCACTCCACTGCACTGCACTGCACACACACCACTGCACACACACACACACACACCACTGCACTGCACTGCACTGCACTGCACACACACACACACACACACACACACACACACACACACACCACTGCACACACACACACACACACCACTTACATGCAGACACAGACACATGCAGACACAAACACATACACTCTCTCACACATGCATGCATGCAGCCTTGACACTACATGCACACACACACACACACACACCACTTACATGCAGACACAGACACATGCAGACACAAACACATACACTCTCTCACACATGCATGCATGCAGCCTTGACACTACATGCACACACACACACACACACGTACACCAAATACAGGCAGACCTACACACACAAACACACAAACATGCAGAAATAGACACACATGCAAACACACATGCACAGCTGCCTTGACACTACACACACAGTACATGCATGCATGCACACAAACTGCTGCAATGACATACACACACACTGCAGCTATGAGACAAACTGCAGCACTGACACAAACACACTCTGCAGCTGTCACACAGACAGACAGACAGACAGGCAGACAGACAGACAGATACACAGACAGACAGACACACAGCAGACAGACAGACAGACAGACAGACAGACACACAGCAGACAGACAGACAGACAGAATAGTTTTGGTTCTACAAATACTTTCGACAAAGTTTCCAAAGTTTTTTTTGTTGTTGCTTGTTTTGTGAAAAAGAACGTTTCTAAAGGTTTTACACATTTTCCCCAAAAGAGTTTTGAAAGGTTGAAAAAATATATCAAATTTTCTTTTATAGTTTTGCATCATTGATGAGTACTGAGGACTCTATTATACTCTTGACTGTAGTCTATTGCTCTCATCTCTGCTTTACTGTACTCTGTTTCAGGCTATTACTGTACTCTGTTTCAGGCTATTACTCTACTCTGTTTCAGGCTATTACTGTACTCTGTTTCAGGCTATTACTCTACTCTGTTTCAGGCTATTACTGTACTCTGTTTCAGGCTATTACTCTACTCTGTTTCAGGCTATTACTGTACTCTGTTTCAGGCTATTACTCTACTCTGTTTCAGGCTATTACTGTACTCTGTTTCAGGCTATTACTCTACTCTGTTTCAGGCTATTACTCTACTGTGTTTCAGGCTATTACTGTACTCTGTTTCAGGCTATTACTCTACTCTGTTTCAGGCTATTACTGTACTCTGTTTCAGGCTATTACTCTACTCTGTTTCAGGCTATTACTCTACTCTGTTTCAGGCTATTACTGTACTCTGTTTCAGGCTATTACTGTACTCTGTTTCAGGCTATTACTCTACTCTGTTTCAGGCTATTACTCTACTCTGTTTCAGGCTATTACTGTACTGTGTTTCAGGCTATTACTCTACTCTGTTTCAGGCTATTACTGTATTCTGTTTCAGGCTTCTCTGTTCTCCTCTTCTTCTGGACTTCTACTTGAGTGAAAGATGTGTTTGCTTTCGATTAAGTTCCTTCAACATGCATGTAAACACCAACATGTAAACAACATGCATGTAAACACCAGCATGTAAACACCAGCGTGTAAACACCAGCATGTAAACTCCAGCATTTAAACACCAGCATGTAAACAACAGAGATGGAAAAGTTGTGAGTTTGAAGAGAAGGAGACCAGTGGTGATAATGATCACCCTAGACCAACTGTGTTCAAGACATCACAGCCTGTCATTGTGTGAATAATTGATCGGGTTCTGGTGTGAGCCATTAGTAAAAAGATTGGAAAAGGATTGTGTGACAGAACAGAATCTAGGTCATTTGGACTCTTCTCCGAACAACAAAATGTCTAGAAAGTTCCTCTTGTGCTTGGACTGCATCCTAATGTACAAGGGGGTTATGTGTGTGAAACCAAAAGCAAGCCTAAGACAGCCCTTTAAAACACTTTTCTTGATGAAAGTGCTGATACATTTTCTTAAGTATGTTTAATTTTTTCATCTGAATAATAATACAGTCTCAGAGATTGAGTTATCTAACTTTAAGTTATTGTTATTCTCCATTAGAATCTAATGGACTTTTTAAGTAGCACTAAATGTGTTGGCAGGACCACTCTTAAGCTCAGTCGTCGGGAACCAACATGAAACCCTTAGAACGTGAAAAGGAAATAAATGTGAAACCCAAACAAACCCAAACAGGACCCTGCGTCCCAGAGCCTCTGAGCGACAGCCACCAGGCGGTCACGACCCACCACCTTCCCGTCACGTGTCTCCATTGAATCCGCACAATGACACCGTCCCCACCGCGCATCACTTCCTGTCGGAACAGTCACCCACAAGCAGCGACACCGCTCCCAGCCCGCCGGCCCCTTCGTTGTCCCACCACATCCATCAGGAGGCCTATTCATAGCCAGCTTTTAATACCCAGAGATGTACCAGGGCTCAGACCTGTTAGCTGTGATCTATTTTAAACCCAGAGCCCCTCTATGATGGCCTAATGGATCTCAACAAGACAGGTAGGGACCCATAGTCACCCTCCCTAGCCCACTCCTTTAGGGCTCCACTGACAGGGAAGCATTTAGGACCGACAGGGGCGCCCGGTGGCGCTTGCTGGCTTGTTTTGATGGTGAGATGTAACGCCGGGGGCTGGATCTGGCAATGGACTGTAAGTGGTCTTTATTCCTTCGATAGATATTTCATGTGCTTTTTTCCCTGTGCAGTTTTTTTGGGGGTTAGGGGATAAAACGAAGGGGATAAAGTATGCTATATCGGTTGTATATCTATACAACACACCATAATTACACATATTGTATTTTTCTATAAACTCTATGTTTATAGAAATATACACATATATATATATATATATATTAGTGCTGTCAGTTAAACGCGTTATTAATGGCGTTAACGCAAACCCAAATTAACGGCGTAAATTTTTTTTCCGCGCGATTAACGCTCTTTTTGACCGAGCAAACTTTGTCGTTTTTTTCACATTCTGTTGCAACAACTACTGACGTTAGAAAAACGACAATACCACACCGGATCTAGCTAGACCGGAATCAAAACAACAGGCACGCCACACACTTGTTTGGGCTTGCGAGCCGGCTAAAGAGTACATTTACATTAACATTTAGTCATTTAGCAGACGCTCTTATCCAGAGCGACTTACAGTAAGTACAGGGACATTCTCCCCGAGTAGAGTAGTAGCAGAGTAGAGTAGGAGACAAGAGTAGTAGCAGAGCCCCTATACGGATTAGACATTCTCTGGTAGTAGGCTAACGTTACGTTTTGAGTTGATTGCCAGCGCCAGACACTAAAATGGATGCCAATAAGATTCTGAATGGAAAGTTTACTTTTAAAAGGTTGGCAAATGGTTCCATTGACAAGACCAAAGTGATCAGTGTGTTCTGTCGTTGTGAACTGAGCTATCATCGCAGCACGTCGTGGTGAGCTATCATCGCAGCACACAGCTGATGCGAATTCTCCGCCCGCTCGTCAAAGCCAGGCGATTGCAATGTTGTTTTCAATAAAAAAAAAACATTTGCACGAAATCCTAACCACTTTTCCATGTCGAGAAGAGCATTAACATTTGAAAAAAGAATGGATGAAAAAGAAATCAAGGGACATTTACAATAGATAAAAATGTGCGATTAATTGCGATTAATCGCGAGTTAACTATGACATTAATGCGATTAATCGCGATTAAATATTTTAATCGTTTGACAGCTCTAATATATATATATATACACATATAAATATATATGTGTGTTTCAAACATATATTGTACAACATATCAACATATAGGACAATTCTCTACAATACCGTCCTCTACAGTACAGTCCTCTACAATACCGTCCTCTACAGTACAGTCCTCTACAGTACAGTCCTCTACAGTACCGTCCTCTACAGTACAGTCCTCTACAGTACAGTCCTCTACAGTACAGAATGCTGTGCTATTTTGAGACTATAACACGCTCACCGTCATTGTTAGTTTTCGCCCACATGGATTCTATAGTGCGTCAAAAACTTAATTCTCCTACTGGTTAGTTAACACATCGTCCAGAAATACACCAAGCCTGAACTCCCCTGTAATACACCAAGCCTGAACTCTCCTGTAATACACCAAGCCTGAACTCTCCTGTAATACACCAAGCCTGAACTCTCCTGTAATACACCAAGCCTGAACTCTCCTGTAATACACCAAGCCTGAACTCCCCTGTAACACACCAAGCATGAACTCTCTCTCTCTCTCCCTTCCACTCTGCTGTTGCTCTTCCTCCCTTCCCTCCACTTCTCTTAACCTACTCTTTCCTCCTCTGTCCTCTTCTCATCCTCCTACCCCCAATCCTCCCCTTCTCTCTCCTCCTTCTCCTCTCCTCTCTCATGCTCTCCTCTCCCATACTCTCCTCTCTCATCCTTTCCTCTCTCATCCTCTCCTCTCCCATGCTCTCCTCTCTCATCCTCTCCTCTCTCATCTTCTCCTCTCTCATCCTCTCCTCTCTCATCCTCTCCTCATCCTCTCCTCTCTCATCCTGTCCTCTCTCATGCTCTCCTCTCTCATCCTCTCCTCTCCCACCCTCTCCTCTCTCATCCTCTCATCCTCTCATCCTCTCCTCTCCCATGCTCTCCTGTCTCATCCTCTCCTTTCTCATCCTCTCCTCTCCCATGCTCTCCTCTCTCATCCTCTCCTCTCTCATCCTCTCCTCTCTCATGCTCTCCTCTCTCATCCTCTGCTCTCTCATCCTCTCCTCTCCCATGCTCTCCTCTCTCATCCTCTCCTCTCTCATCTTCTCCTCTCTCATCCTCTCCTCTCTTATCCTCTCCTCTCCCATACTCTCCTCTCTCATCCTCTCCTCTCTCATCCTCTCCTCTCTCATCCTCTCATCCTCTCCTCTCTCGTTCTGCACTACAGCATGACAGCACAGAGAGTCTTGCCAGCACTTCCTCGTCCTCTGGCCTGCTAGAGGAGCGCGACTGTGAAACTGTTCCCCACTGCCGTCTCCTCACCGGTGGGCGTGCAAAGTTCCTGCGAGGATGTGATTCCGCCAGCATGTCAGGGGTGAGGAGGAGGGTGGCAGGGCCAGGGACGGTGGCAGGGCCAGGGAGGGTGGCAGGACCAGGAAGGGTGGCAGGACCAGGAAGGGTGGCAGGACCAGGGAGGGTGGCAGGGCCAGGGAGGGTGGCAGGGCCAGGGAGGGTGGCAGGACCAGGGAGGGTGGCAGGACCAGGGAGGGTGGCAGGACCAGGAAGGGTGGCAGGACCAGGGAGGGTGGCAGGACCAGGGAGGGTGGCCGGGCCAGGGAGGGTTGGCAGGACCAGGGAGGTTCAAATGAATGGGTCATTATGGGTCATTATCAGTCTTCTGTTGTGCTTGATAATGAGCCATTTATTTGAATCAGGTGTTTTGGAGCAGGGAAGCTTCTAGAACATGCAGGGCAGGGACCAGGATTGAGAACCACTGAGCTAGACCAAGGTTGTCCCTCTTTTACTAAAAGGCACAGAGTCACATCTCAATGCCAGGCTGTCTTTTCAAGCGGATACTTCTGTGTAACCTTCTAAAGGTCTTCGTTAAGTGAGAATTTCTATTACTGAATGCAGCAATGGTGTTCAGATGTGTATGGATGAAGGTGGAAATTAAAGCTGTCCCTGAACCTCCTAGCTTCCGCTGTGAGTCAGCATTTCCTGCCAGAGAACACAGAACTGACCTAAGAACTGATTGTCTTTGAGATTGAAATTTCATGCCGACATTGTTTGGTCATTACCAGGCTAAGTGTGTGTGTGTGTGTGTGTATGCACGCTTGCATGAGTGTGTGTGTGCATGCATGTGTCCATGCGTGTGTGTGTGTGCATGCATGTGTGTTTGTTAGTTGGCATCCATTTCATTGCAGGTTTGCAGTTAATACAGTATCCTACTTCCCTCTCCCCCTATGTGCCTTCTGTCAACATGGGTGTGTTGTTGTTGTTGTTGGTGCGTGTGTGTGCTGTCTGTACGTGTCTTCCTTCAGCAAGGGTGTTGTTGTTTTAGTGTGTGAATGTGTGTGAGTGTTTGAGGACTCTCATTAGGAGTTGTGCTCCGTGCTGCTCCAGGCCCAGATGGCTGACAGACAGGTAATCCTGGACCCCAGGGGACCCCAGGCAAACAGGCCCAGTCAACATGCCAGACCCACAGCCAGACTAGCATTAACACTCTGTGGAACACTCAATCTCCTCCTGCTCTGCTCCAGAACCACATGGCTCGGTTATGCAAACGGATCAAGTTTGTTTTTGTTTGTGTGTGTGTGTGTGTGTGTGGATTATGGAGTGACATTGATAAGCATGTTTTGCTTCATCCTGATTTTGTTCTTGAAACCGCTTGTGTGTCGGTGCTGTGAGTTGTGTTCTGGTTTCTGTCATCGATACTAACCCTGTGGCAGATAGTTTGGGGAAAGCACATAACCAGTCGAAAGTCTAATTTCACAAAAGTGAAAATGTCCCTGTGTGGCATTTAAAACAGGCCTGCCTATTTCATGGAGTGGCACATGACTTTACTGTTGCACCACTCTATCATTTATAAATATTCATCCGTTTTCCTCAAAGTTTCAATGCATTCAATATATTCCTCTCTAAGTGCCCTATTGAACTGGATGATCCACATAAAAATGTCACCTGCTCTAAAGCACAGGCCCCCTCAGTTCTGGTTGAAAAGGATTTCACTGATGGCTCCAAATGTAATACGGTAGCTCTCAGGCTCCCAGGCTTCATGTAAACAAACGAGCAGAACTTATGAAACTGCCATGGGGTTTAATGACGATCCTCCATTACAGGTAAACTTCCGGGAAAAAAAGAAAAATAGCTCACTCCAGCCTCCTGTTATGTGAATCACCCCCAAGATTTAAGGGTATTTTTAATCTTCCTCCACATCACGATGTCCAGTCCGAATGATTACCCTCAGTTTCTATGGAAACGAATTAAGAAAAATAACAATGACGATAGTGATTTTTTAAAACATTCTGTTTTTCATGTGAAGAAAATAAGTGTGAGTCATTAAATTAATAATTATTATTGTTTATTATTATAAATTATTACTCGTGTCAAAGGTAACACTTTTTTTTGCTCCCTTTCTTGTTGTTAACCTGTAGCACTTTGAGACTTTACCTAAATATAAAGTGCATTACTAATTAAATAGAGTCAGGTGGCTGAGCGGTTATGGAATTGGGCTAGTAATCCAAACGTTGCTGGTTCATTTTCCGGCCTTGTCAAATGACGTTGTGCCCTTGGGCAAGGCACTTCACCCTACTTGCCTCGGGGGGAATGTCCCTGTACTTACTGTAAGTCGCTCTGGATAAGAGCATCTGCTAAATGAATAAATGTAAAATTATTATCATTATAACTCCCAACATGAATGCATACAATTGGTACATACTGATTTGTCAAAGGCACCTTGAACTTTTACCCTTTTTTTCATACTGCTTCATACGTTCACAGTTTGTAACGCAAAACAATTCATGGTTGAAAACATGCTTGGTGCGACATTATTTACCTTGGAGACACAAAAAAACATGCTGTGACCTGACAAGCGGGAGAGCTCAGTTGTTACTAGTACACACTACAGTCTATGTAGTGTCTGCTCCGCTGTGCAAAGGATTCTGGGTCAGAATTACCAGAAAAGCATGCTGGCTTGCATACTGCAAAATGCGACTGGATTCAGTAGGACATCCGGGAATTTTTGGGATGTTGCATTCGACATACTAAGTATTTGGACATGCCAGATCTTTTTCTGGCATACTTGGCAACATGACGGTATGAGTGTTGGAACACACCCTTTTGACAATACAAGAAAATGAAAAACTTCCCGTCTTGCACATACATTTAATGAAACAGTTAATATTTTTGTCCCAATATGGGGCTGTGTTTGGGTAAGGCCTGCAACATCACAACATCAACAACATGTTGACCTGATATTTTACTACATGGCTTTCACCTCCATACTTGGTAATTGCTGAAGTGCAAGAGGGAAGTAATCTTCTCCCGTTATCAGAAAGCTTTTCTCACAGCGTTAGCGGAGATTAAGCTGACAGGTCTGCAGGTTTATTTCAGTCGTGCTGTTGTTGTTGTTTGTTGTTTTGTGTTTTTTTTTACCAAAAAGTGCGCCGGTGGTAATCCTTTCGCACATCTCCTTGAATGGCCGCAGTCAGAATCAGACGTCATACTTATTTATGGAAGTGACACATTTTTATCAGAAGCTGTGGAGACTGCAAGGAAGGTAGCACTTAAAGGCATATTTCGCTTAAATAAACTTCAAATCCTGATAGCAACCAAGAAATATAACGGTTAAGCAGTAATCTGGTATCTGTGGCTGTTTCAGGACTACAATAAACACAAACAATCGTTTCGTTCGGACCAAACTTAATGATTGGACGGCATTTGGACGAGCTACTTGTCTGACGCGAGACTGGGCTGTGAATATGTGAAAGTGAGGGTTCGGGCCATCTCAACTTTGCATAACACTGCCAAAGCAGACAATACTTTACATAAGAGACAAACACACACTGTTAAAGTAAAGAAAACTGCAGCAGGCGCTAAATGGGTTTCATTTGTTCAAAGTAAATCTCTAAAAAGCACATTATGGAGGAAGGAGTTAACTTACTGGAACAATATGCTAACCACATCGGGGGGTTTTTTCACTCCTGTGGATTAAATCGTCTGCTTTCCACGGATAGAAATAACTCATGGATAAGTGATTATAAAGGTCAGGTGTTTGAACTGGAGATCTGAGCTGATATCCATGATAACCCTGCTTCAGTGTCAGGCCAGAGTCAACATTTAATTAACTTTAATATAAACATGCCATCTGATCTATGAATGTAAAGGTTATGTTTAAGCAAATTAAACACTACAAAGTGCCACCAGAGAAACAACATATCAAGTAAAGTCAGATACTTATAGGTTCAGGACAGGAGTTTGAAGAGAGCCCACAGGGACACTGGCAAAAACACAACCCGCCTTATTAAAGGCACACGTTGGACAGACACATTCCGGGGTGCTTAATGGATAAGAGCTCTACTAACCGCTCAACCGGCTAATGCAGGTTCCTGGGTTCGAATCTGACTGAGGCCATTTTCTGCATGTCGTCACTCAGGGGCGTGTCCAGACATTTTTGATAGGGGTGGCACCAGGGGTGGCCCGCCTCTGACTGGGCATATAGCCAATCATATATTGGGGTGGCCAATCAGATTTCAGGGGTGGCCCGTGCCACCCTAGGCCACTCCCTGAACACGCCCCTGTCGTCACTCTCTTTGCTTTCCCATCTCTCTCCAACTGTCCTTTACATAATCAAAGCTGAAAAATAACCCAAAAATATATTTATTTAAAAAAGAAAGACACATTCAATAGAACAAGGGTCTCACACTGAGCAGAGAGAGGATACAAAATAAGAAAGTCAAATTTCAATGGTTTTCCAAAAAATATTTAGGCATTTTTTAGTTTAGAATATTTTGGATCAGAATTTTGTTCTATTAGAATTTCAGGAACCTAAAAAAAAAGACTTGTTGAATTTTGGGGATCTGAATTTTCCTGTTCAAATTTGAGCTACCTGAATTTCCGAATTTTTTTATTTTTATTTTTTTACATTGAAACAAATTAATATTTCAATTTTCAAGAGGTGAATTCAAAACCAATACATTTGGTGGTGTTTAAATTTCAATATTAAGTATTCAAAGCCTTTTAAAATTCAAAACATTGTCACTGATTTGCTTCCATAGAAGGGTTCTTTTTTCTTACAGATCCTGTGCCAAGTCATTTCCCATCTAATAGGTTTCAAACTAGCTGTCATAATCAGGTCTTTCTGGTTCCGGCATCAACCTTTAGAACATGGTTTCCACAGCTTTATGTCAACATAACTGAGTCACTTGACTCCATTGCATAATAAAATAATGTGTATTTTGTGTGTGTATTAGGCCAATATTGTGACAGTAATGTTGTGCTTGCTTCTTGTTTGTAGCCACCAACAGTAATATTTCCCTTGTTCCCTTACAGCGGTTATTTTGAGACAAACTTCTCTAATGATCCAAAGTGGTGGCAATTGAATCAAACTTTACACTTATTTATCCCGGTCAAGAAATATAATAATGAAAACAAACATTTCATCGAATGTCCCTTCAGTACCCAGACTGTGTTTTTGAACCAGATGCATGTTTGCAAAATGTAAACAAAAAACAGTAGTTGGCCTCAGGTACACCGAGTCCTAGCGGATGATGACAGAACATCTTCAGGGATTCATTTAGTCTAAGTAAATTGGCCCACCTGAAGCTGCATTCAGAACATCTTGATGCTCTTAATCAGTTCTGTGTCTTGAGTATTAACTGCTCAGCATGACCACCTCCTGGAGGCTGACTGATTAGTGCTTTAAGCAAGAAAGTCGTATTATAATGTATAATTTATTATTATTATTAAGGTGTCTTGGTCTCTCTTTGTTGGGACGACTGTTCTCTCTAGGTGAGCACATTTTCTACTCTGGGGGTGTGATCGCATTTGCGTGAATGGTTAGTTCCTATAAACTGCAGTTCACTTACAATGAACTGGAGTTCACTTCCTATGAACTGGAGCTTACTTACAATGAACTGCAGATTACTTCCCATGAACTGCAGTTCACTTCCTATGAACTGTAATTGACTTCCTATGACCTGCAATTTACTTTCTATGAACTGCAGTTCACTTACTATGACTTACAATCACTTGCGAATCAATGTGTATTCATGTTGATTGTCGGTAACCACAGCATGGCAGATCATTAACATGTTCATTCATTATTTATCATTTGTCTTATTTCTCTCAGCCTGTGGAGGACACGAGATTGATTGAAGGTTTGGGAACGTTGTCGGATAAATACTGTCTCGTGAAATGCTCAAAGGGTTCCACTGACGGGGTTCCTCGGGGGTTCTCCAGTCCATGTGAGGCCCTACTGTAGGACTAACCTGTTCTGAGGCCCTACTGTAGGCTGAGACCTCACTACTGAGGCCTGGGTTCGAATCTGGCCCAGGTCCTTTACCCCATGTCATCTCTCTCACTCTCCCCACATTTCCTGTCCCCTCCAAACAAACTATCTGTCAAATAAATAATAAAGGCTGAAGTATAATAAATATATCTCAGAAATATTCCAATGACTGCTCTCCTGGAGGATTAACCGATATTTCTGTGTAAGGCCTTCAGGCCATAGATAAATTCTTCTCTTTCCTCGCGTTTTTCATGGAAACAGATCATGGTGTAGGCTCATGCCGATGTGTAAACAGGTGTGAGGTGAATCACATCCTAGAGGAGAGTGGGAGACCTCAGAATAAAAGTCAGAAAGAAATTAATGGGTGGAAATGTTCCCTAGAAGTTTAAAGGGATGCCTTTTTTAAATCAAATCAAAAAATATTTGTATAGCTCTTTTTACAAGCAATGTTGCAGAGGGCTTCACATACGCCCCTCAACCAACCTAAACCCTCAAGGAAGACAAGGAAAAACTCCCAGGAAAACTCACCAGAAGAGAAAACATTTAATAAACCTTTGGAGGCGCAATTCAGTGAAGCATCCCCTCCTCCAGAGACGGTTAGTGAAAGAGACGTGCAGAACACAGGCTAAACATAGTCATACAGCAAAAGCCTCTTACAGGTCTGTAATTAATAGCTGCAGAACTGTAATATAAGGATTCACTCGTATAATAGTTATGACCCACAGTACTAACACAACTTGGGTTTTATAAGAAACAGAAACTGACAGCCTAAAATGACACCTCGCAGGAACAGAGAAGGAGGCTATACTCAATTCTCACCACAACACAGAATCTCTTTTTTTAGACCTCATGGATATCCTACAATCAAACACCCCTCCTCTTTTCCTTCTCCCACCTTACCTCACCCCTCTCCTCCCACCTTACCTCACCCCTCTCCTCTCTTCCACCCACCTTCATCTGGGGTGCAGTATTATGCCCTGAAATACAATTAGCTTTAGGATGTCAACAGGTTTCATTTACTTACATATTCATCTCTTTCTGGGAAACTTGTGTGTGTTTGTGTGTGTTTAAGGATTGAGCGATGAGGGTAAGTTTTTCCCCACATACTGACAGCACCTCCAGTGGCCTCAGTGCCCAGTGTGTAGGAAAGTGAGTCCAGTCAACTCATAACAACACGTCTTTCCTTACCTCCGTCCTTTCTCTGTGTTTACATGCCTCCTTTAGGTTTTTTGTTATTGTTTTTCACCGCTAGGGAAAAATGAAAATAGCTCTAATTGAGCTCATAATAACATGTCCTGGCTGTGAGACGTTGTCCAGACTATCTGTGACGGAGAACGAGCTCAGAGGAGCCGTCAACAACGCTGAAACAGCGCAACGGGGAGTCGGTGATAAATTTATCGCCGACTCCCACGCTTCCCCAGGCCCGGGCGCTAGCTGCCCATCTTCACACGCGGCCCACTCATGTGACGCCATCTTTCTCTCCATCCTCCGTGGCATCTGACTGGCTGGTGCCCAAACCATGTTGTCAGGGTCCTGGCAGGCAGCACCAAGTCCAGAGGACGCTTCCAGTCCACAGGCAAAGCATTGTGGGAACGCCATGGTGGTTGGCCGGGATTGGAAGGCTCCCCCACGCAGGCTCAATATGTTTGTTCGTTACAGTAAGTGACGGCGGGCTCATACGTCACGACGAGTGGTTTGCCTTTAATGATTCATCAGAAGCGACCTGAAAACAGTGCATACTCGACTCTGCAGGGGCCTCAAACCTGGGGTGCAATACTGCTCACCACTGCAGGAGGAAACTTGAGCTTCTTTATACATTTCGTACATTTATTTTGCAACTTTTGTGAAAGCTAAGCGAGGTTCGTACTTGTGTGAACGAGGCGCACGTATCGGAAAGATGTGGAACGAAACCGCCTTTCAGTCAGCCAGGTGCTCAGGGAAGGTGTTCTGGACTGCGTGAGGTTGTGATAAAGTCTAAGGACATGTGATCAGGTGCAAGTGGCAAGCAAACTCCCAACGCATAGGTGACGCATAGGTTCACTTGAACAGATGCCATTCTTCCACACAGCCTCTGGACTAGTCGTCTGAACCGAACCTCCATCATGACAATGCAAAGATCCAAGCAATCTTTCATCTCTCTTTCTTGCTCTCTAACACACAATAAGTCACACACAAGCACGTGCCAGAGAGAGAGAGCTCTGGTTCTGATTGTTTTCAGGGGAAGATGAACAGTTGGACAGAGACTAATCTCTCTCTCATCCTTCCGACTGCTCTTGCAGCTGGTTCTTTTGTATCAGTTCTATCACCCAGTCTCTCCAGAATGCAAATTCAGTTTTTTTGCTGTTGATATTGCAAACAGGCTGATCAACTGATGTGTCTAGTCAGAGAGCCTTGCTCAGACTACACAGAACTTCTGCACATGCAGCTGTTGGTCTTTTTGCATAATGCACCAATCACATTGCACTCTTCATTATATCTTATTAAATGTTTATTGTATATTTAAATGGTAAAACATTTATAGTTGTGGTTAGAATTATTTAGATACTGTTAGATACTTCGACATTTTATATTTAAAACTCTTATATGTTTACCATGTGCACCTTCCTGCCAAAGTAAATTCCTTGTTTGTGCAAACTCACTTGGTGAATAAAGCTAATTCAAATGTCTCTCCGGCTTTTGAACAAGATACCGTGGTCACCTTGATTTCTTGTTTTTCAGGAGACCAAAAAGCAAGACACCAAGAAACCATCCAAAAAAGCATTTTTTATGAAGGAAATAAGTAAGATTTAGCTAAGTGAGGCGCCGACCGCCTTGTGTTGAAATTACCACAGTATCAGCCTTTGTGAAGGGAAATTACAGGTTGTGGCGTTGGAATCAAAACCCTTAATGACTTGATGCATCAGTGCCCACCTCTACCTCCTTCATTCGTGACTTCTACAGGAGAACCACAGTGTCCAGTAATGGAGATGTTTACTTCCGTTTCGTGATCACGATCCAATCATTGAGTGACGTTACATTTCCAGTGCTGCGTTTGGTCGTATCCACGAACACAGCCTGTGTCCATGAGCCTGCACTTCGGCCAGGGGCCCAACCCACTGTCAAACTCAAAAGGTTTGAGGTTTCACTCTGAGGTTATAGAACAGCTTTGTTAAAAGTTTATTTTTAACGCTTTGAGTGCAATGACACAATCCCAACTATGAGGCTGGGTAAGTGCCCTGGGTCAAACACTCCTTTATGGCTGATACTCACATAATCAGCCTAGCTTTATTAGCCTGACTCAGTTACTCATCGGTGAAAGTGTTAAGATGGACCAACTGGCTGGTGGACCCAAATGCACCACTCCACAGAAGGCCCGTTTGACTGGTTTATGGAAAATAAGGTTGAAGGAGAACAAAGGAGATTCGGTGGGGCAGGTGTGGCAGGCAGGCAGATGAACAGGAGGATGTGGCACGGTCTGTAACAGGAAGAGAGAAAACAGGATTATTAGGAGTGAACCAAGTTATATAAACATAGCATAGGAGGCGGTATACTCACAACGTAGGAGAAGTGTTTAACTGGCGATGAGTGACTGGGAAACCGGGGTTGAAATACTGTGGTGCTGATGAGGGGATGAGCTGTAGGTGTGTCAATTACACAGGAGGGATGGAGTATGTGGCAGGAGACCTGGGGCCTGGAACTTGGAGCCAACATCTGTGGAAAACAGAAAAGCTGGCCCGGATCAGGCCGGGGACATAGCAGAAAGTACGCCTTTCCATTTATAAATCGGGTTGGGACCAGGCGTCGGTTATTTTCGTATCCGTCGACTATATTCACCAGCCACGCATTTCAAACAGAGTAAAAACAGAACCTTCTGGAATATGACGTCCAGTGGTGTCACCGTCCAATGAGAACCGCCCAATCATAACCAAATCCGCTCTGACCCAACAGCGGCTTAATGAAGAAAACAAATGCAGTGCTAACACACATGGTAATCGCTTATTTACAAGGCTCTGAGTCACTACAACAAGATGGGGGACAAGGACACCTTGGCTGGCACAAACACACAGTTCGCTGTTTATCAGTTGGCACTAGACTTTAGGAGGCAGATGCACATAGCATTGGCATAGTCAGCATTTATAGTTCTCATCGTCGTCATGGTTACTATAGACCATATCATCGTCATGGTTGTTAAGTAAAGACCAGATCGTCGTCATGGTTGTTACCTATTATCTAAAGACCAGATCATCATCATGGTTGTTAAGTATAAACCAGATAATCATCATGGTTACTGAGTATAGACCAGATCTTCGTCATGGTTACTGAGTATAGACCAAATCTTAAGGTTAAGTGAGTGGAGACCACAGGACTGTTTGTATCTACCACAGGACTGTTTGAATCTACCACAGGACTGTTTGAATCTACCACAGGACAGTTTGAATCTACCACAGAACTGTTTGAATCTACCACAGAACTGTTAGAATCTACCACAGAACTGTTAGAATCTACCACAGGCCTGTTTGAATCTACTGACTCTCGTGAGGTCGACCTGCGTCCTCATGTGGCCTATCCCTGAGCCTCCTCGTTTTTGTCCTTCTTGGCATTTGAGTTGAGCCCTGAGTTGACTTTGGGTGTGGGTTAAGGTTAAGGTTAGGGGTTAGAAGGTTAGGGTAAGGGTCAGACACAGGCCACTTGTTTTAAATGTTTATTATACTGTGTGGAACCACACTCCAGTTAAGTACTTCCTCTAGCTCTTTTGATGAAGAAAATTACGTCACCCTGCTGAAAATGATGGAGATGGGTTACATTTATGGAACTATCTAATTGAAAAGTGAATGTCTCAATTATTCCTTATGTTATACTCTAAGTTGTATTATGGGAAATGTGATGCTAAGCTCTGACTGAGTAAAAACAATAGAGGTGTGAAACGTTGGTTTTAGCAAAGGAAGATAGGGGAGTACCACTCTAAGGAATGCAGAGGCCTAGCCGTAAATTAGAACGTACACATAGGGCCAAGCTGCAGGAAAACTCCTCCAAACCAAGTCTGAAACTGTCACCCAGGTCAGGCCTAGGTCTGTGTCAAGGGGTTTTCTATGTTTATAAAGCACAAGCATCCCATACCAACTAGAAGAAAGTCTAAGATATGTGTGCACCCAACACGAGCCTGGACATGGTCAGATTTATGTAAGGACAGAGATGCCAACGTGACACAACTTCTGTAATCAGAAACCCTAGTATAGGGGCCAATTGGGTGACGAAGCGTAGAAATGGTCATCAACAGAAAGGTACCAATAATGTGAGGATGCATAATGTATCTGTGACCAACAGTGTTGTACCAATAGCAAAAAATTACACAAATAATAGGCAGAAAATACAGTATATAAGAGGACGTTTGGAGAGAACTTGCCAGTCTGCTCTTGGGAGCTTACTCACTTGGATACCTTTTTTACCCTGTGTTGGAATAAACCTTTGCATCAATACTCTGAGTTTCAGTGCATCTGTTGGGACTTAGCCTGATTTTTGACTGGTTTGGACTTAGAATAATTTTCAACGTTGGGACTTAGCCTGATTTTCACTTGTCTACACTTGGAATAATTTTCAACCTTTGGACTTAGTTTATTTTTCACTTGTACGGACTTAGGATTTTCCTCACTTCGACACTCTGATTTATTTTCACTATACACGGGAACTGGAATAATTATTTACGACACTTTCTATATGGTTCGTTCTCTTTCCACCTAACTGTCGTTTGTAACTTAAGGTTGCCATGGACACCGGTAGGGCTCCCTCTGACTCAGATGGAATGGGTTTCCATGGAGACCGCCAGTCCTCGCTCAGAAGGCACTTCCTGTAAAAACAGAAGAAGAAACCTTTGTCATGGAAAAACAGCAGTGAAGGACAGACCGCTGCTTACTTACTTAAAGCTTAGCGGGGAGGAGGGAGTTGGTTGGGGTGGATAGATGATCTTGAAAGGAGAACAAAGTTACAGTGAGTTTTCCTTCTGCTTGATGCTACGAAGCGCTGCTTCCAACTGTAAAAGCACAGATTATTTCTTCCGTTTTGTTCAGTTCTGTCCTCTTGTTTGTATTTCCTTTCATTTGATATTTATTTTATGATAAGTGTGTGTTCGACTTCATACTGCGCCGACAGTCGGCTGCAGCCAGCTGCCTTGAAGCTGAGAATGCCATTGGCTGCTTCAAGTCAGCCGGTCTGCTAGTGGCTGCAGGCGACGCCGGCGCTGCATGAAGTCGAACACACCTTAACATTCTGTAACTAACAACAGGTGCTTTTATCCAATGCAACGTGGAGGTGGCGGCGGGGGGGGGGGGGGATTAACACCTGCGACCTCCCTGCCCCCTGCCTCCTGCCCCCTGCTCCCTGGTGTGTTCCACCCTCCCAGGTTCTGCCCACCACCTCTGCCCCTGTAAACACTCTGGCCGGGACGAGAGGGAGGGAAGTGCTCCCTCATCCTGATTCTGCTCCAGGGCACAGACAGGTAGGCACCGAGCCAAACCTGCAGCGGTACTGCACACGCCTCATCATCCTAATCCTCCACATCGTTCAGGCAACTCAGAGAGGAACTCTCTGTTCCCAACGTACACTGCGGGTGCCACGGTGTCTCTGAAAGGAAAGGGCCAATAAAAGTACATGCAGAAATATCATCAATACAAGAAGCACGTGACTGCATGATTAGGCACAATTGCCAAAGATTCGCGCTCTGTTACACAAACGATCTGAAAGGTCGAGGAAGACTCTGTCTCATTCAGAATCCACCATCCGTCACCCCCCACCCTGCGTTTTCTGGAGATGAGAATGTGTGGAGGAGCTGCAATGGTACAATACACATCCGGCCCCCCACCATAACTCCTTATGTAGGCCAGAATGATACATCTTCAACTCCTCCATTCGATCAGTTTCTCTCTCTCTCTTTCTCTCTCTCTCTCTCTCTCTCTCTCTCTCTCTCCCTCTCTCTCTGTGAGGTGTTTTCCTCTTTGTTCTGTGATTCATCTCGGATATAAGCGAACTATAACTGTCTGTAAGGGCGGGTTCCCTGCCTGAGTGCTCCCGGTGGAGGCTGCCTAAGCAGTGAGTGTCAAGTAGACAGGAGGAGGAAGAGGTGGAGGATGGGAGGAGAGGTCAGGAGAAGAGAGGAGATCAGAGGAGGTTTGGAGGGATAGGATTGGGCAAGGGTTCCGGTGTGAGTCATGGCAAGGTGCTGGAGGTCACCGACTCAACGATCCATCTCGTACTGTAGCTGTTTGTGTGTGCGTCTGTGTCTACTGTATGCGTGTCTCTGTGTTTCCGTTGTGTGTGAGGGTGTGCGAGCGTGTGTGACTGTGTGTGCATCTGTGTGTGTAAAGCATGTCCATCATAAGATGAAATAAATAAAATCTTTATCTGTAACCAACATTTGTAAACAAAGAAGATGGAGACAGAAAATGGAGAAACCACAGATGCAAATATAGACTAGCTCCTCTCACCTCCACTGCGGAAATGCAGAAGTCTAGGTAGGTAGAGAGGCACTGACACGCTGTGTGTAGGCGTAGGTCTGTGTGTCTGTGTGAATCCCACACAGTCATGCAGCAGTCATTGCGGGGGAGAGAGAGAGGGGGAGAGAGAGAGGGAGAGAGAGAGAGAGTGTGTGGCGGGGCTCCAGAGAAATTGACTGTGGGAGGAGGAGGAATGAGAAGAACCTGCTTCAGTCAGTTCTGGAATCTCCTTGTGATGTAATCTTCCTGTCTTACATCACAATTCCCTAGTCCTGGAGCTCCCAATGCCCTCCAATCACAAGGCACGTGGCGCCTTGGGAGCCAATCGCTGCCCACGTGGGCCCACATGGCTGACGGAGGGAGTCTAGTCGACACTTGAATCTGTATAACACCACGTTATTTCACCCACATGTCCGTTCCCTGGGTGTTCTCAACTTGTAAAAATGACGTGGGAGTTTCTGACAAACAGTTGGTGCGTTAATACCATTAACATCCTATCAGTCTCTTTATTTGGAAACAGACAAACACTGCAGGTTGATTGCGTTGTTGCTGAGGTGTGTGTAATATTAGCCTTTGCATAGATGAGGACAGTGCTGTGGGTAGACAAAGACGTGATGTGGTATCGTGGAGTTTGCTGGTCCCTGCTTGCATAGAGGGATGTGTTTTTCCATGTGAGGAGAGATGATGTCGAGGAACGGACAAAAGACCAGTCAATGGGCAACTCACTTGAAAGGCCCTCTGTAAAAGATTTAAAAATAAATACAATTTTCACTAGCCTTTTTATAAACCCCATGCCTAGCCAGATGAAAATGCTCCAAGACCATTAGGAACCTGGAAGATGTTATTCGCAAACTCTTTGCTAGCCCAACTGGGACTGTGATGAAAAAATAATGTAAAAATAAAACATGATGACGAGTTTACTCAATGGGAGTGTTTCCTGAAACAATCAGGGAACTGAAACACTCAGGGAACTGAAACACTCAGGGAACATGAAAAATACGTCATGAGGTGGTTGTGATCGAAATCTGGCTAACCTCGGTTAACACCAAGCAGAACAAGAGCATCAAGTCTCAGAGAAGACAACCGTGAAAAAAAACAATCAAAGGAGGCTCCACTAGGCGCGATTGTAACAGAGGTGGTTTGGAACAAGTCAGTCCTTTGTGGATTCATACATGAATATGTATGTATGAAACCAACAAACCGATGTGATTCGACTGTGACTGGGTGTGAGTTGTGAGCGAGAAAAACACAGAAGGACACATGAGACATAAGGTAGTCATGAGGACAGTATTCTTCAGGGGAAGAAAAATCTGGAAAAAAGAAACGGTTTTCGATTTAATTTAATGACTTGATTTTCAATCGTTTAAATGTTCCGCCGTCTGTGTCCCGCCTCCCACTTCTTGACTGGCACGGCTGTGATGATACACTCGCTACCACCTCCTTGGCCTTTCACACCCGCATACGCACCCTTCCCCAAATGTCACCGAAGGCCTCTCCCATCGGCAAAATGTCACGGCTTGTGGAAGATGACGGGGAAGCTGGCAGATTCAGGCCCAAGCTGGTGGAGACGGGGAGCGAGGACTTTGACCTTCCAGTGTTCACATCTGACCCAGGGTTGGCATATGGCTCGCGCGTGAATCTCAAGGCTCTCAGTGCCAGTTTTACCTTCAAGATAACCTTTGTGAGGAATTGCCGGTCTGGTTCCTGTGAGTGCTTTCTGTGCCGTGTCGCACCAGTGACGTAAATCACTTCATTTTTTCCCATCAGGGGTTCTGGCACTGAGTACTTCTTATGACATCAAAATTACATTTTTCCCCCTAAAGAGTAGAATCATTGCGGGAAACAATAGAGTCCTGAGAGCCTTGCGCGTCAAATTGTCACTCATACACGGTTCAGAACGTCAACTTCAACACAACTGCAGCGGATCTCGAGAGAGGGAAACTGACTCATCACCACTAAGGTACAATGAAAAGTCCAAGTCAAAAGTGTTTAATTCATCAAGTGCACAATGTAACGCAAGGTCATCATGAACGACATTTTGAAGACATGGCAAGCAACTGCTACATGGTAGGCAAGAAAAAAAGAATGAATCATCAATAAAAAATAAATAAATAAAAGTCTTAAACAGAGTTCCAATGGAGACGTTTTGTTCAAATTTGGGAATCTTCGCAGTGCGGAGGAGCAGAGCACTCTTGCGTGACTAAAAGGCTGTAGATGCAGGGGTGACTAAAACAAATGACTGCGTAACACGAGGATCCCCCTCCTTGGGCCAGATGGCGGTGGGCGAGGACAGGTTTGTCCTTGCCATGTGGAGCTGTTCGCTGGTGTCTCCGTCCAGGATTGCGTCAGGCCGTGGGAGCCTTCAGCCCCCCAGGGGGTCACCTGCGTAGGTGTGCCGCCTGCCAGATGGAACCCAAAATTACTGATCCATCAACCACCGCCGTTCCCCTGGCAGGGAAAGACCTCCGCGTCGCCATGACGACCGTGGGCACCTGAGTCGAGATGACATTTCGTAAAATAATGAAAAAATACAAAGACCAGTCTGAGAGCTCACAAAAGAAATATAACTCAACTCAATAACATGAAATGCTGCCTTTTCTTTTTTTTGGGGGTGGGGGGGGAGTTTTGAACCGTTGAACCTTCATCTGTTATCTGTCCCAGAACCCCTTTCGTTGATTGACAGCACGGGTCAGCTTTCACAAGTGGAAATAATCAGAGAGTGCTGTCTCTCGTATCACATGATCCTGCTCTCCACTTCACCTCTCTTCACGCTCCTCCCAGGAGAGCGCGTCCTCCGAGGGGAACCATGAAGAGAGGATTTGCTGCCTGGATGCCAACAGACCCTCATGTACCCTTCATCTCCACTGTGCCCGTCTCTCCCTCCTGCCAGCGTGCGTCAGAGGCCCTGGGCACATCACCGTTCCCCTGGAGATGTCTCCACTCAGACGAGTCGTCAGCTGAGTGACAATGGATCTCCAGGCAGGTCGTAGGTGGATGAAGGAGCTCTTTGATGGTTCAGTGGTTCAGTGGCCGGGCAGCGCTTCATTCCACCCTGGTAATTAATCCATCAGTGGAGAGGTGCCTCCTTGGCGGACTAACGCCGATGCTAATGGTGTCCTTGGTGGACTAGCGCCGATGCTAATGGTGTCCTTGGTGGACCAACGTCGATGCTAATGGTGTCCTTGGTGGACTAGCGCCGATGCTAATGCTGATGTCGCCTGGAGTTTGCTCCCTCACCATCTTCACCCACACCGGGCTTCGAACTCCGGCCCTCTGACCTACGAGCGCGACCACCAACCAGCAATCCACCAAAAAAGCTAGCTCTTACTATCGATACTGAGGAAGGGAGGTTGTCCAATTCGCCTCTGCTACACTAACTAACTCGGACAGGTTTGCTGAAGACTCGCGACGCTGTGTGTTTTGTCTTGTCCGATCATCCGAGGTGGCAGACGCAGGGATCAAGGGTGAAAGGTCACATGGCTAGCACCAATCATCCAACGAGTATCTGACCTCTGAGTATCTGTAAGGAAGAGGAGGAGGTCGCTAGAAACACACGTATCACGGTACACAGAGTCCTTTTGCCTTGATCAATATGGCTGTCAACCACCCACTCGATGACTTATCTTTGTCAGTCAGTTCACGGCCAACAAGTTTCACTCAACACTCAATCCTAACACACAGGACAGTAATCAAGATTACAGTTCCCTCCCACAAACGTGGTCTGAACCATCAAACTCTTTGCTGAATGAGTGTATCTGCACTCACCGGTCTAACTAAGGGGAGTGTGTAGATAACTATCTAACAGGACTGTGTCAGTCAAACTTGTCTGTCTTGTTTAACTTTTTCCTTGCTGTGGACCCTTTTGTAGTGGCAACATTTTAGAGTTTCATAGTTAATAAGTCCACTTGTTCTTGTGGGCAAGGTCTATTTACTGTAAACTTCCAAGCATTCTCCTCATCCTCCTCTTGTGAGCCTAAAAAAATGTTTGGAATTCAATCAAATCCCCAAACTGACAGATTGAGTTTCAACTCCTGCGGGAGATGCTGAGCGCTGAGGCTAGCTGAACTCCACCAGCACCGGCCATGGCTCAGCTTCCTGTTGTTCCCGCTCTCCGGCCACTTCCTGTGACTCCCACGGCCCCCCGGGGTGCCACCGAGGACGCGGTCAGTCTGATCGAGAGGAAGAATTGAGCCATCCGGTGAGAACACAGGAAAGATCCGTTGGATATTTGAAGTCTTTCAGCAGACAGCTAACAACAAATGGCACATGTGGAAAGTACACCAGGAGAGCAAAGACTAGAGGTGTATCTTTCGAAACCGTATTTCGCCGGTCCGAGTCGAGGAACAACATGTTTTCACCTCATCGCACAAAGTAACCGCAGCTCAGCCACCAGGCACGGACAACTAAGAAGAATTCCCACAGCGCAACAATAACGTCTCATTTGGTTAAATGCAAACAAACAACAATTACTGCAACACTTAAATAAGAGGGAGATCTCACTTTGTTGACGTAAATGATGGAAGTGCTAAAGGCTGGAGATCTTCCATACAGAACACAGCTCTTTGCACTGATTACAGAAACTACTATTGCTGCACATTTCTCATCCTTGACTATCCTATGTACTTACTGCCTGCACAATTTGTATGTCACTTTGGATAAAAGCCTATGCTGAAAGAGTATAATGTAACGTGAATATGTGAATTTTACACACTGCTAGCAGCTGGTGGAGGGGTAGGCTATGAGGGGGCTGGGGCTGTGGGGGGAAGGAGCTGTGGGGGTTTGGGGGGAGGTGAAGGGGAGGGAGGAAGGGAGAGTTGTGTAAGTAACGCCTGCCCACAATAAGTTCACACCAGACTTGTCAGATTGTGCTGTGAATACATGTATCGTACACTCACCCTTCACATACACTCACCCTCACCCAAACACACATGTTTCACACACACACACATATACTTACCCTTTACACACACTCACCCTTTACACACACTCACCCTTCACACACACTCACCCCCTTCAAAAACTTCAAACCCGTTCCACCCTCAGATTCAACTTCCACAGATCCCAGACTCTGAGATTTTAAAATGGGCTCATGCAGATGCTCAAAATGCCTCTGCATGCTGCATGCTCAAACATGTGCAGACACAATCACCCCCACACACACACACACACACACTACTCTCCTCCTGGTGAAAGCAGCGTTCAGTCATTGCAGCCGTTCACTCTGCCCGGGCAGGAGAGAGAGGTTCTTCATTCATGTGCAGTCAGCAAAATCAAGGCATTTCATAAGATGTAATCTGCAGCTGAGATGTAATTGACAACATCTTGAAGTGCCGGACGGGAAGTGGAGGAATGCAGAGAGAGGGCTGTGAGAAAGGCAGCTGTGAGGAGACTGACCAAGCCCAGAGAAAAATGTAACTGTGCAGTAATCATTTGAAGGGGAATAACAGTTCAATTTCTGGCATTTTCTAGCATTTTCCACAAGAGCCACAATAACACATTAGAGGGGGACTAAAATGGAAAAAATAGAATTATTAATAACATAAATATCAATGTAGAAGATCCTTTTATCCTAAGCAATGTACACAGGGGGATTTGAACCAGTGACCTGTACACCTGCAGTCAAACGCTTTACCACTGAACAAAGCCCTCCTCCAACAAGTAAACATTGTTCTTGCAGTCTGCAAGTTACAGGGTGATTCTTCAACAAGTGTTTGTAAAACAGAGATGTCATCCTGTTAATGTAGATGTCATCTACTTATAAACCTCCTTGACCAGTAAACAACAGAAGAACTAAGCTGGTATAGTAAGACATGCACATTCATGTCAAAGGTTAAAAAATAAAGATAAAAACATTTGTAAAAGAAGACTAAAACAAAAGGACCTTTAGGTTCAACAACATTTTCTAACAAAGTCCTTGGAGGATGTTCTTGAAACAAACTAAATTCATCTTTAGTCCGCACACATAAAAAATGGGTTTACACAGTTGTGCTCCCCCCCAGCCCCCTCCCAGCCCAAGTATAAACAAATAAACAAACAAACAAGTGTCTCTTCATGTGTCTAGACGAGGCAACAGCAGAGAAAGGATGAAGAGAGAGCCAGACGGCTCTCTAGGCTGCAGAGACTCTTTGATGTGGTGTGTGTGATTGTGTGTGTGAGAGTGTAAGAGTGTGTTTGTGTGTCTGTGTGTGAGTTTAAGAGTGTGTGTGTGTGAGAGAGAGAGTATGCATGCGTGTGTGTGTGTGTGTGTGTGTGTGAGAGTGCGTGTGTGTTAGAGGGCATGAAATGGCAGTCTGTATTATGCCCCTCACTTCCGGTGGCTCTCACTGTCATTTTTCTTTGTGTGTGTGTGTGTGTGTTTGAGAGTGTCATTGTGTGTGGGTGTATCTATGCAAGGTTACACAGAGACATAAACACACACACATCACACACACACAACTGTGTTTAGGTCGAGGGTCTGGAGTGACACAGCCTAATGAATTCCATCATCATTTCATTAAGTAGCCGTCCAATCCGCCCAGCCATTGTGCCACTGACCGGGTGAGAACAAAGGTCTACCTCTCTGTCTCTGTCTCTCTCTTTCTCTCTCCCCTCTCTCCCTCTCTCTCCCCCCCCTCTGTCTCCCTCCCTCTCTCTCTCTGTCTCTCCCCCTCTGTCTCTCACTCTGTCTTTCTTTCTCTCGGCCCCCGCCACTCTTGTATCTCTCCATGTGACACATCACACGACAAGAGCCCGTGCGATCAATAAGCAGACGCGTGAACACCAGGAGAGGGTCTGGGCGTGCCCTGAGGGCCAACAGGACAGAGTCCTGTTCACAGTACAGAGAGATGACAGGGCTCCCCAGGGCATGACTCAAAGGCAGGCCTGGACAGGCAGCCCGCTGACCGGGAGAGGAGGGAGAGGAGGGAGAGGAGGGGAAGGTGAAGAAGAGGGCTTCCAGCAGATGTCTCAGCAGACAACTGGAGCAGCCTGAGAGAGATTAGGACACCAGGTCAGAGGTCAGAGGTCAGCTACCACCCTCAGATCGTCATGGGGTGGTCCTACATCACAAATAGACAAACCAAAAACGTGTTTGTCCGCCAACTGCATGGGAAAGCCACAATCCTATCTGCGATCTCCTTCAAGAAAACCAAAATACCAAGTCCTGGGTGTGTATTTCTTGTTGAGAGGGTGTCTCATCACCAAACTAGTACAACCTCACAGCATCTCTCCAGGTCAGAGCACAATGCCTGCTATTTCTGAACATGCAAGAAACACTACAGGCTGTGGTTTAGGTGTTAAGCTTAATTTCACCACACACAATGCAGTGTATTTCTCACCAGCACAGGTTGTATGACCCAAGCATGTGTCATCAGCTGTGCGTCATCATGGAGGAGTTGCACAATCCATACCTGCCAGTGTCACATGCTCCTGTATGCACACACATTTACACGTTACATTTGAGTCATTTAGCAGATGCTCTTATCCAGAGCGAGTAAGACTAAGTACAGGGACTGTACAGTGTGCCTTCAGTATAATTCCTACCATGAGCAAAATGTCCTTGCATACCTGTCGTCCTAGTGATAAATGACAGAAAGAAGTGATTGCGAAGAAGACCGTGGTATTGAATTGTTCTTTGTGTCAGGGTATAAAATTGTGCAAAAGAAAAGAGAGAAAGAGAGAAAAGAGCTCTTCTGCTCACTGTACAACCGCAGCAGAACTCATGGGCTTCCTGGAAGCCCAAACATGGGCAGGCAGCAATGAGCTGTGCAGCAGATGATTCATCTTCTGGCCACCCACATATGAGAGGGGAGAGAGACACAGAGAGAGACAGAGAGAGAGAAAGGCAGAAAGAGAGACAGAGAGAGACAGAGACAGACAGAGAGAGAGAGAGAGAGAGAGAGGCAGACAGACAGACAGACAGACAGACAGAGAGAGAGAGAGAGAGGCAGACAGAGAAAGAGAGAGGCAGAGAGAGAGAGGCAGGCAGGCAGACAGACAGACAGAGAAGACGACAGAAAACGAATACTAAGCAGGAAGAGGAGCCTTCCCCAGTTGTTGACATGGGCGTCGAGGCGGTGGCCTTGACACTGATATGACGACCGAGGCAGAGAACCACGGCTGATCTGCACAGTCCTGCTGGGATCAAGTGCACAGCGTGGGCCGATGAGACGCAGGACCACCACCACTGATTGGTCCTTCATGTGTGATGAGAGGACACACGGGTCTGCAGGACTGAACGCGAACAAAACAAGTCTAGGGAGAGGAGAGTTTGACCAGTCAGTGACATGCTGGAAGAGGGAGGGGTTGTGGGGTGTGTGTGTGTCTGTGTGTGGGTGTGTGTGTCTGTGTGTGGGTGTGTGTCTGTGTGTGGGTGTGGGTGTGTGTGGAGGGCTGAGATCCTCCCAGTGATAGTATGGTATCTTCAGTGAGGAACGTAAACAAAGCAGGAAAACAATTCAAGTTGAAATCGGAAACTGTGGAAAAGGGTACAGAAGTAATTTCCTACTACCCCCATGGTCCCTGCTGCGATGGGAATCACTTCCTCCTCCTCTTCTCAGTTACAGTATAATGACTGATGAACCAATAATTTATTCCATTACAGGTCTATGACTCTGCAAAGGTGTTTATGAATGTTCTCGACATCCATTTCTTAGCCTCGACAGCCAGGTACTTTTCCAGCAGTGAGTCAGGAATGTTTTTTTGTGAAGGGCTGGTACCAAAGACACCAGCTTGTTGTTGTTGATGTTCTGGTGAACAGCAGGGTGGTCTCTTGCAGATCAGACTGGAGTTAGTGTCCCTGGCAGAGCCTGAGGCTTCCAGCCAAGAGACACTGATTCTAACACACACATACACACACACACACAGGTACACACAGACTCTCTCAAACAAACACACCCAGACACACACACGCAGAGATACTCTCAAACACACACACATAGACACACAGGCACACACTCAGAAATGCAAAAACACAAACACTCTCTATCTCTCTGTCTCTGCACAGCAGCATCCTCAATTCACCGGTTCACATGGAGATGTTGAACAGTGTCAGCTGACGGGCAGGATGGAAACACCACACACAGACCCATGAGCTGTCACTGAGACTGAACACCACACACTGACCCATGAGCTGTCACTGAGACTGAACACCACACACTCGAGTGGCCGTGTTCTTTCAAGACACAACAGTTGTTCACTAAGAGGCAGGATACAGATGGAGAGTTATGATCTACTTAACTTCTGTTGAGGTGATTGGCTCATATTTTAATACTTTAACATGGATGTGGCTCTGAACCAGCTACCTATTCATCTACTGTCAAATGTTCGACCACCAAGCACACTGACATCGGAAGAAAACTTTTCAAAGACAAATAACCATTCACTCTACATTTTTTGAGACGGAAAGGATTGAATACATTGCATACATAAGAGAGACATTGGGGAACGAGATGCTGGCAACCTGCTTGACCTGTCTGTTGCTATGATATAAGCCTGTGAGCAGAAACACAGCTGCCTCCTCATCTCGTTCTCGATGAAGCACATGCAGAGCGTGGGGAGAGAGGGAGGAGGAGGGGAGGGGAGAGAGGGTGAAGGAGGGGAGAGAGGAAGGTGAGTGCAACAAAGGGTGAGTAGAAAGTGAGAAGAGAGTGAGGAGGGGGGGAATAGGAGGGAGAGAGAGAGAGAGAGAGAGAGAGAGAGAGAGAAAGAGAGAGAGAGAGAGACAGACAGACAGAGAGACAGAGAGACAGAGAGACAGAGAGACAGAGGGCAAGGAAAAAAAGAAAGGAAATGATGGAGGGGTAGAGAAGGAGAACCACTGCAGCTGACAGGTTGATGATGACATGAGGAAGATGAGAGCCGAGGAGGGCTTTGGAGAGAGCCTGCCTACCTGTGAGACTGAGGTTGGGTATAATAGGTGTCTGAACATAATAGAGACCAGAAAACTGTCCCCAGCTTTGGTTTTAGCCATCACAACATGTTTCACTGAACTTCTCCACAATGCTTCAACCAGCGAGTTAACTAGTCATTCTAAGGGTACTAGCTCAGTGGTTGATCATGTGACTGAGATCATGTGACTGAGGTTGGTGTCGCTCTACACACACACATGCTCTACGCACACACACGCTCTATGCACACACACGCTTTATGCACACACACGCTCTACGCACACACACGCTCTACGCACACACACGCTCTACGCACACACGCTCTACGCACTCTCACGATCTCACTCTGACAACACCTGAGAAAGGAAAGGGCATGAAGAGGTTGGGAAGAAAATATTTAATTATTTTTTTAAAAGCTGGCCGGCTGGCTGGCTGGTTGACTGGCTGGCTTGTTGACTACATATGTAAAGTCAGACATCCAGATTAAGTTCTCAGTCAGACTCAGGTGAGCATGCTGAACGTGTCAGATGGCTGACCCATTAGTCAGCGTAAGATCGTAACTGCAGACATAACCATTTCATCAACATGTACACCAACAGCAGTACAGTGGTTAGCACGTGGATGTTACCATGACTGTACAAATTTCAAATGACAAATTTCTTGTCCACATAATGTTGAGAACCTCTCCAGTTTCAGCATGTCAGCTAGCTTCCTCTCTTAAATGCCTCTTTTTTCTCCCCCCTCTCTTCCTCTCATGTCTTGCTTAACAATACATGGCTACTGTTTTCATTGGAAAATGTAAAATAGCGCCCTCTAGAGGCACGGTGAACACACAGCCTCCCATTCAAGACAAGACAGCACAGAAAGGACCCAGATTCAGGAACAACCGCAAAGAGAGACCAGAACGAGTTTCAAAACCTGGAGATTGAAACAAACGATGATGAAATGCAATTAAGCATAATGGTCGCCAGAATGAAAACGAACAAAAGTACCTCAAGTTGCAGTAGAACGTGTGGGCACTGCACTTGGCCCTTGTCAAAACACACATTTGTGCTCACGAAAAAAACAAAACACACAGCTTGTTCTTCACAACCGTACACCGTGCGTAATGCACCCTCCAGCATCAAGAGCTGGCAGGGTTTACCTGGGACTGTGCACCACCTTCTCAAGCATCAATAGCCCTGCGGAGGGAGGGGCTGTGTAGGGAGGGCCTGCGGAGGCCGCGTTGTGGAGGCGTTGGCTGCAGCTCACAGGTGATTCCTCCTCTCAACCGTCTCCTTCAAGCTCTGCGCCGGCGCCAACACCTCTGTGTGGAGCGACCTGCCTGCCCACACACCCCTGGCTCCCTCCCAGAGGACGGCAGCCCCTGGTGGGGGAGGAGAGGCTTCCAGCTCAGCCTGACTGGCTAGGCCGGACACGGATGGGTTGACTACGGCGTACGGCCTCGGACAGTTCACGAGCGCCATGCGTTGAGCCCCTTTTTGTTCAGTCTACCTCTGTACACAAGCCCTGTTTGGTTAGTTTACCTCAGCACACAAGCCCCGTTTGGTTAGTTTACCTCAGCACACAAGCCCTGTTTGGTAAATTTACCTCAGCACACAAGCCCTGTTTGGTTAGTTTACCTCAGCACACAAGCCCTGTTTGGTTAGTTTACCTCAGTACACAAGCCCTGTTTGGTTAGTTTACCTCAGCACACAAACCCTGTTTGGTTAGTTTACCTCAGTACACAAGCCCTGTTTGGTTAGTTTACCTCAGTACATGAACCTTGTTTGTAGTGTCTACCATAACAGTACACAAGCCGTGTTTGTTCAGTCTAACCACAGCACACAAGCACTATTTATCCCTGAATGTGTGTGTGTCCCCACCCCCGCTTTTGAAAAGTACTCAAGCTGACATTTCATTTATTTATTTATTTTGTGCTGGGGTTTTGGGGGGTTTGTTTGTTTGTTTGTTTGTTTGTTTGTTTGTTTGTTTAGAAGGCACTTTTATCCAAAGGGAAAACAACTGTGGAAGATCCATCGAGTGACTAATGTTTGTGTGAGCACTGCTGACACTACTGTGCACAATGTTCAGTAGAACCAACCGGAATGTAAGCAGGTGCACTCATGGAGCTACTGTAGCATGGGTCGACATTGTGCCCCACATCCTTTCTAGGGGGGTCCGGGCCTACATCTCCGGGGAATCAGGTTGCTGAGCGGGTAGAGCATCGGGCTAATAATCTGAAGGTTGCCAGTTCGATTCCCGGCCAGTGCACATGACGTTGTGTCCTTGGGCAAGGCACTTCACCCTACTTGCTTCGGGGAGAATGTCCCTGTACTTACTGTAAGTCGCTCTGGATAAGAGCGTCTGCTAAATGACTACATGTAAATGTACGAAGAAGACTGCTTCCAGAGCTGCCCCTCTGTCAACAGTGGGGTGACACCCAAACGCACAGATCCCCCCCCCCATATCTTAATCAACGGGATCGGAGCTCCTCATGCTGCTACCACCATCTCTGTGTCTCTGCCATCTCCCACGTATAGGATATCCTGACCGTCTGTAGGCTTCCCTGCCTCTCAGCCCTCCTCCTCCAGGGCCCAGCGTACACCGGCTCATCTCAAACATCGGCTCACATTTAGATTTAACTACGTTTGTAAAACGACGGCGCTTTCATCCAAAGAGACGTGCAAAACCGCGCATCAGGAAGGCGCAGCAGAAGATTGAGGATCGAAAAATGTGTAGTTCTAACAGTGTTTCTGGTGGTTGGATTTGAGGAACGGTCTGTGTTTACTGGACACAGTGCAGAGGGACCATGTCAGTGTGTCACTCAGAATCATGATTATGTCATTTTCATATTTTTTGTCATTTAGCAGACACTCTTATCCAGAGCATCTTACAGTAAGTACAGGGACATTCCCCCGAGGCAAGTAGGGTGAAGTGGACACAACACACAGCCGGGAATCGATCCGGCAACCTTCTGATTACTAGCCCGATTACCTAACCGCTGAGCCACCCTACTTATGTCAAAACTTTCTGTAACTACAGTACACAGGTCAGGTTTCTGTTCTGGAGGTCCTGTCATGTATTGTGCTCACCCTGCTACAACAAGCACCCACATACTACACTTGTATGAGGCAATATGACTTTTTAAAAACAGTGGGCACACATGGGCAACTGTGGTATTATGATCAAAGTTTAATTTACCGTGAATCATAATAATATGACACAAGTGAGACATTAATATGACACAAGTGAGACGACACAAGTGTCATATTATTATGATTCACGGTAAATTAGTAGCGGCATGTGTCCATGTGTAAAAAAGCGAGTTAAGGAGTAGTATACTGTCATTGGCTGTGTTCCTTGTCTCTGGGGGATTCCATAAACGCCTCATATGACATCGCTACCACATGCATGTGGTGGGCTTGAAATGGTCCCACACTGCGCTCTGACGCCACACGTCTTTGTTGTCTTGGGTACCCTACCGTGTCACCGCGAGAAAACATGGAGAATTTACTCACGGGATTGAGCAACTACGCTGTTTTACATAATGTTGAGTCATGGGATATTAGGTTTTGGCCCTGCTGTGTGCAACACATACGCCTCTTTTGAGTACCTTGTAGGCAGGTCTGGAGATGCCAAGAAATCCACCGACCTAAACTCCCCCCGTCGGTGTTCTATCTTCCTAATATGATGGGGCGCGCGCAAAGCGAGGACCGAGGGCCGCCCACATCTCATGAGAGGGAGGACAGGGCCAGAGCGCGTTTTCCCTCTGCTTCCGCATTACCGCATTGTTTTGGTCTGAGTCCTTTTACTTTCAACAGACGTGGAGGACTTCAGAAAGGTTGTTGCCATGTCAGCAACGATGAAGATGAGCTTGCATGCTCTCAGTATCTTTGAGTTTACACAACACCGTTCGAATTAGCATAAAGTCAATCCCAATTAACAATTCCCAATTAACAAATAACAAATAATGAGTCAGTCATAAACTAAAGCCCTATAAACAAGTTGTGCTTTGTACTGTAAATATTAAGAATTGACAATTGTACTTAACATATCATGCATATTTTCTGTGCAAACACGTCTTCGGGAAAATATGTGGGGACTTGTATATTAGACTGTTTATGTCAAAAGCCCTGGTGCAAAATGAGCTCCTTACGGCCGCTACTACGCGTGTATGCCATAGGCTTGCAGAATGATGTCCACTAGACCGCTCCTCTTTCCGGTGCCCTATTCTAGCACGGTAGAAGTCTACGTAGTTCGGCGCTTGCATCGTCTTTCTCCTCCCTCTCTCCCTCCCTCCCTTCACATTATTCACACGCACACATTTCTCCCCCGCGCCCCCACCCTTCCCTCCGTCTTCTCGCAGTCTCATTCACTCCAGTGTGTGATCCACGCACTGACTCCGACTCAAAGCAGGCGGGGCGGGGTTCAGATAAATACCTTCCAGAGGAGGCCACATGCCACACTGAGACAGGATCCACTTGCAGTGCAAAGACCACAAGCAAGAAGACTCCGAAGCCGGGAGTAAAAGTACCAACATATTGGAGCGGAAAGGAAAGACAAGATCAAATCTTTTTGATTTCGAGACTGCTGGAGCTCCAATACAATCAATTTGACATTTGGCTGTAACCAGTTTAACTGGATATAGCAACCAAGAAAAGTTGGTAGTACACTCTTTGGAGTTTGGTCAGAGTCGTTTTATTTGATATTGCTTGTGGAAGTGGACACTGCACTGAAACTTTGGATCGATCCGACTCAGTCGGTTCTGGACTGGCGTTACAATCTCTGTAAATGTGTCGGAGAAGTTGTTGCCTCGAGCGGTGAACATTTGAAGACTTCGAAAGTTGCTTCCTGAACCAAGCTCGAGGACATTTGGACCATTGGATGGAGAAACGCCAACCAGAACTTTAAAGAACGTATTTCAAGGTAGGTCTTTCATTTCTCGTGCATGTCTCTTCTCCGTGTTTACATGCTGTCTCGGACTTAATGTGCATCTTCTGTGAAGTTCATGTGCTTTTGATCTGTGCTTGTTGGATGAACTCTTCGTTTCTCCAGTTTGTGTATTCCGTTCATATGTTTTGACTGTTGCAAGCGGATGTTGCTGACATTTGCCACATAGCTTTCTAGAATACTTTCACTGTGTTTGGATAACTTCTTATTGTACGAGATTGAATGTTGTGATCTAAAGCATACTTGTCATGTGTCCGTCATCTACGCATATCAATGCTTGTGCTGCTGCTTAGTTAAATTCAGTTGATTCACCAACATTTTCTGCCCGTGTTGCGTTAACATAGTTTGTCGCTGTCCATGGTGCTGAACTCACTGCGTTGCTTCTCTGCACGCTTGCACGGAACATAGCTGCTGAGACGTGCTGCCATTTGAACGATTCATTACAACCTTTAGACTAACCATACCGTTGTTTCATTTCAACATGCAAATACTTACACCAAAGCTGCACTGTAACCCCCTCATAAGAAGTTTTATTGAGACAAAAAAATACTTTTTTGGACCTTGCCTGCATGTTATTTTATATTGGAATAATAATTCATTTGAACATCTATGGACAACTTTGCATTGATTTGGTAAATACTTGGTAGTTCAAGTTTATGGCCATGCGTCTCAGTCCTGCAGGTCTGGTGGGGCTCCTTCACGTTCACAGTTCATCGTCTGGGTTTGACTGAGAATGTCAAACCCAGACAAGATGTGATCGTGGCATGGGGAAGCTTGAACTGGGTTCACTGTCTCCAGCTCATGCTTTAGAACTCATACCATCATGCATTTGATCAAATCATTTGACAAGTTTTCCTGTTTTGCTTCTTTAGCATTATCAGGCATTTTCAGCTTCTTCTCTTTTTACCAGACTGTTCTATGAAACGCTTCACAAGCAAAACATATAAATTACTGCAGATGATAATGTTGTTTTGTGACAGACAGACCAAACATGCATATAGATGCATAGACAACAATTTGTTCTATCATCTACAAACTTCTGCCTAGCGTTAAATCAATGCACAGTATCTGTAGAGAAAGTGCATTAAAAAGCGCACACACACACACTGTTGTCACAGCAACCAGATGGTCTCAGTTGAATGTGCTTCTCAGTAGCCTAGGCTTCAGATGGATATGAAAAGGCAAACTCAGACTCTGCCAAAACATGGACAGGGTGTGGGAATGAGTTTCTGTCTCAAGCCTGCAGCCGGTTGGTTCTAAACACCTGCTGGAGAGCATGTGATGACTTGCTTTCTCTAAATCGTTTTTTTGTTTCTCTGTCACATGAATTTCCTAAATGTCCACAGATAAATTTGACATGGTGCCGTGGTGCATTGTGCCGTGTGCATGTGCACCCCCCCCCCCCACACCCTCACGTTGCACGGGATTGAAAAGATGGCCTTAGCAATTTTAGGAGAATTGAACAGAAGTGCTCCACTTGCTTTTGTCTGTGGATGTCAGCAGAAAGTGAACAATCTTGCAAAGAGAAGCAGAAAGGAGGGCAGGAAGTGGAGATGACCTCCGTGATTTTCTTTTGCTCTCTTTCTCTCTCGCATGCACATTTACACACACACACACACACACATACACACACACACACACACACACAGTCCCATAGGGCTTGTCACACAGATGGTTACTTTGCAGTTTACCACTTACTCCTAGCCTTCACCCCCCAGACTCTTTGCAAACACTGATGGTGCCGGCAGGACGTGTGAGTCATCTCCAGTTTCCTGCTTCTCCTCCACCTGCATGTGACCTCAGCTGGAAGCACCTGGGGCTCCACTCCCGTGTCTGTGACAGGTGCCCCCAGGCTACCAGCACGTCAGGGGTTAAAGACATTGTGTAGCGGCATGAATTCTCCTCCTCCTCCACAGGTCCTTTCGCAGCCTCCTGTTTGTATTAGTCATGCTTTCTCATGGCTCCCCCTGCTATGCAACACTACTGTCAGTGAATCATCTTAAGACAAGAGCGCGTGTTCATCGTTTGTAGAGGTAGGCAGCGCTGTCAGCAGGTGCATGAAGTGGTTCATGAGGGCCGATTCACCGCAGGAGAGCTGTAGGACTGTTTCTTACCAGGGCGGTGTAGATTGGGCTACATGTGTTATGCATAGCAGTCCTATCATAATTTCTGGGATGATAAGTACCACTTCAGTACTGTGCACGGCAGCATAAACACTAAGTGCGACGTGGAGGTAATTCAGATCTGCTTCTCTATTCTTTTTTTTTACCCCAAATCAGCTACAAAACATAAAATAAATAACAGCTGTTTCCATAACTACCAACTGCCTGCCTGCCTGCTTTGCAGAAATGTTGTTGACGACAGCGAGAGGGTGAAAGAGAGAGAGACCAAAAAGAAAATAAGAGAGGGGACGTGGGTGGGAGGGGGTAGAGAGAGACAAAGGTGGAGGGATAGGGAGAGAAAGAGAGAGAGAGAGAGAGAAAGAGAGAGAGAGAGAGAGAAAGAGACTGCCTTTTCCCAGGTGTTCCTTTAGAAACCCATTCATGGAGCTTCCGGTTGTTATAGGAGGAGGGAGAGAGATGCTCGCTCACACAAAGCCGAGGTCTACCATGCCTCCGGCTGCAGAGACAGCCTGATGGGAAGCCACATGCAGAATAATGACAAGTTATCTGGTTGAAGAATGCAGGTGCACTCAAAAGACGACACAAGGGAAGATGTACACTGATGTGTAACTACAGCCAGTGCACAGACTCATTAAACCCACCTCCGACCCTTTATCTCCCTCCAGACTAAACTAAACTAACCCCTGTCTCACGCCCCGCTCTGCATCGAAGTGGCTGCACCTGATCGATGATACCGCGTCAAAGTTTCGAGGTTCTCATTCTGACGTCGGTCGTCTACGCACTGTGGTGCGTGGGAAGGGCAAACTGCGTGCAAAACGTGTTGCCCAGCAACAGTGTTCTCTTCTCCGCCGATGGAAGGAAACCCCCACCTGACAAGAGACACCCTGGTGAGACGGGCTGTGCATACTCATCACCATGACTACTGTGAAGATGCACATGCAGCAGACAGGGAGACCAGAGAGAGAGAGAGGAGAGAGAGAGAGACATTAGAGGGAGACAGAGAGAGAGACAGAGAGAGAGACAGAGAGAGAGACAGAGAGAGAGACAAAAACAAGACGTGGGGGAGAAACATCTGAGGAATGATGCACGAGCTGCATATCACTGCACCCTCACAGCGATCCCCTCTCGTTACCCTCCTCACCCCCCTCACCCTCCCTAACCTCCCTCATCGGGGTCAGAACAGGTCTGCTGGGGGTCCTGGTAGGTGTGTGTGTGTCTGTAGGTTAAGGTTAAGCTGCTCTCCTGTTTGGAGGAACAAGTGCACACGCCACACACTGCAGGGACCCAGAGAGAAAACATTCCCTCCATACCTCCTCACACAACCCCTCGACTCACCTGACCCTCTCACCAGCTGACCCTCTCACCAGCTGACCCTCTCACCAGCTGACCCTCTCACCAGCTGACCCTCTCACCAGCTGACCCTCTCAGCCTCACATCCCTCCTCTCCCCAGAGGGAGGAACAACAGTGATGGTTTCTCATAGCAACCCTTCCACTGGCGTCACGGTGACGCACTGCCTTGGCGGTACATTTGGGTGTGTGGGCGCGAACAGCGAGAGCGTGGAGAGGCAGGCCCGCTGTGAAGCACTTTTATTGCAGAGCTACAGTAATTATGCTCTGGACCCTGTGCATTCTGATCGGTACATGTGCAGAGAATCCCAATGCTATGTTAATGACAGACCCAGAGAAATATTCCAGCTGTTCAACAGTACTTAATCGCATGATGTCTTGATGACAAACGGAAATGTACTGTGCCCTGCTGGTTGTCAAACGTGCAGAATCTCTGTGTGTTGTCTAAAGTAGAGAATGTTTTAGCATGTTAAATGAACATCTGTTTATTCCCCCCCACCCCTGTGTTCTTATGTTCCTACAGAAAGACATGTCTGTCTGCCTATAGCTCTGAAGTCTAGAAGCTCTAAACCATACAACCTCAGACAGATCGCTACAAACAAGAGAAACACCAGAGAGAGAAAAAAAAGAGAAGAAATCACAGATCAGCTTGATAACTAAAGAAGGCTTCCCCTCCCAAATCGAGCCAATGGCGCGATCTCCGTGTTGGGGCTCCTGTGTGGCCCTGGTCCCCCTGCTCCTCTTGGCCCTGGGCTGGTCCTCTGCCACTCCCTCCGGCCCCGCCTCGGCCACCTGCGCCACCCTGGAGCAGAGCCGCTTCTTCGGGGTGTTCAACTCCACCGCCGCCCTTCCCTCCACGCCCTGCTCCTGGACCCTGCAGAACCCCGACCCTCGCCGCTACACCGTCTACATGAAGATCACCAAGCCTACCGACTCCTGCCTGCCACGCCAGATCAAGACCTTCCAGTTCGACTCCTTCATCGAGACCTCACGCACCTACCTGGGTATGGAGAGCTTCGACGAAGTGGTCCGTCTCTGCGACGCCTCTACCACGGTCACCTACCTGGAATCCACCAAGCAGTTCCTGCAGCTGCGCAAGGTCATGCCCAGGAACGGCCTGGAAGTGGCGGAGAGGGAGGGCAACGGAGAGTTCAAGACCGAGTTCCTGGTTGTAGGCAAGAGGAACCCCAGCATGCCAGCCTGCCAGATGCTCTGTCAGTGGCTTGAAAAGTGCCTGTCCACAAGCACCCACGACAACCCCTGCGGGATCATGAACACCCCCTGCCAGTGCTGGGAGACTCCCCAGAGGAGACCTGGAGGCTGTTTCAGAGCCGGGATCTGGGTGGAGAAGTGCATGCCAGTGCCCAGGGACAACGGACGCGATGCTGAGATCATCAGTAAGTAGCAGTTCGTGTGTCCGTGTGTGTTTTCTGTTTGTCTAGGTGTTGATCGAGGGTCACGTCTCTTGGAGCAGGGGGGATTGATCGACCCCCTGTCCAGCTCACCACAGCTTTGTTGACCCCCCAGGTGTCTTAACCACCCCCTGGTAATGACCCAGACAGGCAGGATGGGGGGGTTCAGACAGAGGGTGTGCCCTCTGCTGCCCCTGAATCATAAAGAGTAAATGAAACAGGTTAAGGGATCACTGCATCGCACTGGCAGCGCAAAGTAGAAACACTAGCCTCCCAGCACACAGTCTTACAGTCTCCATGGGACACAGACACACAGACACACACAGACACACACACAGACACAGACACACACACACACACACCAGCACAAAGCTCAGTCAGCTGGCACAGGAAGGAGAAGCGGAGCCCTGCTCGCGGTAGCCATGGCAACGCGCCAGCCTTGAACGACAGAGAGCATCCTGTGCACTGGATGGAACAAACATCCACCTTGTCTTCCCATCGGGGGTCTCAACGCTCAGCTCGAAGCCCACCTCGCCCTCCTTCGCCCTGCTCTCGCCTTAAAGCCTCATATCCTGTGGCTACACTCCAAGCTGAAGTTTGGGAGAAAGCTTATGCTTTTTACCTTCCTCTCCTGCGATAGGTTAGGGTTATAGGTACATACTGCTAATATCCCTCTGCCAAAGGAGCAGCACAGACACAGGTCTGTGTGTGTGTCAGTGAGTGCCCCCCAGACAGGTGTGTGTGTGTGTCAGTGAGTGTGTGTGTGCGTGGTCGCGGGTGTCATTCTCCATGTCCTCTCTCCTCTACAGAAGGCTGGAGCAGCTGGGGTCGCTGGTCAGAGTGCAGCCAGGAGTGCGGGGGCGGAGTCCAGGTGCGCAGCAGATCCTGCCAACCAGAGGACAGCATGTGCGAGGGCGTGGTCGAGGAGGGGCGTGCCTGCAACCCTCAGCCCTGCATTGGTGAGCATGCCTGCCAGTCATTTCGGATTGGCTTCAACGATTGGCCGATTGTTTATATGGATCGCGATTCGGCCCCAGCTCATTGGTCGAGGTTTTCTATCCAACAGGTAAAGTTCGCACCCAGAGCCAATCCCTGCGCTCCAACGCCGGTCTGAAGAGAGACAACGTGGAGAACCCCAACACTGGAGTCATAGCGACACAAACCGGTAAGCGCCCCTCCTGCTCCGAGCCACACCATCTGTGCGACAGATGCATGGATGCACAGATCCAGAACTCGATCTTTAAATCAATAGAAAAATAAAGACTAGTTGGGGGTTCTCACCCACGTCCACTGTGACCACTGAGCCCTGACTCCTGTCCCCTGTCCCCCTGACCCCTGCAGTGGAGGCCGTGGTTGATGAGTGGTCCCCCTGGAGCACGTGTTCCGTCACCTGTGGGGAGGGCTGGCAGAGTCGGACACGCTTCTGTGTCACCTCCTCCTACAGCACTCAGTGCACCGGGCCTCTCCGCGAGAACCGCCCCTGCAACAACACCGCCGTCTGCCCCGGTGAGTGTTTGTGTGTGTGTGTGAGTGTATGACTGTGTGTGTCTGTGTGTGTGATTGAGTGTGTTTATCTGTGTGTTTGTGAGTGTGCTTGAGTTCATCTGTGTGTTTGTGTGTGTGTGTGTGTGTGTGTGTGTGGGTGGGTGAGTGGGATGGTAGGTCGGGGTGTGAACGAATGCGTCACATATACAGTATGTCTCATCACAGAGACAGCTTAAGGATGGCGTGAACAACATACATTCACTCCACCTAGTGGCCAACAGTGTGAATTGTCTGCTTTAGATGCAATGGGCCATTCAAGCATCTCTGGCTGAGTGTCTGGTTCCTGGTGTTAACGTACTGGGCTCTCTCTCCCTCTCTCTCCCTCTCTCTCCCTCTCTCTCCCTCTCTCTCCCTCTGTCTTCCTCTCTCGTCCTCTCTCATCCTCTCAGTGGATGGAGCTTGGGATGAGTGGTCTCCATGGAGCCTGTGCTCCTCCACCTGTGGACGAGGGTTCCGTGAACGTTCCCGCACCTGCAAGCAGCCCCAGAACGGAGGAGAACCCTGCAGGGGGCCGGCCAAACAGACCAAGTTCTGCAACATCGCAGTCTGCCCAGGTCAGTAGCCCTCATCCGCCCCAGCCAATCAGCTAGCTCGTTAACCAATCCACCGCTTCATCACCGCCCCAATCCACCAATCAAACTGGAGGTAAAACACATTTCGAACACAGAGTAAAAGTCTGCGAGTAAATCGGCTTAAAATGTATCGGCGATTTAAGTGGACCTTGGCCTTCTGCCCACGTGCGAACACTCACAGGAGGTAAAGTCAAGGTCTACCTAGTGCATCCTCCCTACCCACCCCCTCTGACTCACACCGCGGCAAGAAAACCACTTCACCGAGTTCACCTGGTCCATCATCATCATAGAAAGCAGATGAGTGTGTTTAGGCAGGTGTGACGCAGCCTAGAGGACGAATGCCTTTGTGTGTTAGTCACTGGCTGTAGAAGAGGTGAGTCACTATCCTCATGGTCGCTCACACATGCCGGAACATCGGTTTTCCTGTGACAGAACACAGCCGCCCACAGACAGGCGCACTGGATCTGCAAAGGCTAATGCGTCAATCCTGTAATTACACACTTGTGTACTTGGAACACTCGCGCTCTCAGAACACTTGTGCACTTGGAACGCTGGTGCTCTTAGAACGCTGGTGCTCTAAGAACGTGGGTACAAACCGTTTTCAGATGCTTCGCTTCCTTCAGTGGGGAAGGAGAGATTTGTTCCCCTGTTCTCAGCATCTCCTCTGCTGGAGTCTGGCAGGCACATGCAGTTCAGTGGTGTGGCCACCAGGGGCCGCTCTCCACAAAGGGAGACGTCAATATAATTTAGCTGGCGTAGCTTGAGGAAAATAATTGACTTGAGAGCGATTACAATTCACCTAAACTTGAAGGTCCTCTTAGAATATCTCAGATTTTATATTCATAACATAATTTTCAGGAATAATTAGAATGTAATTTCTTTATTTTGAGTGTAGCGTCTTAATGATTGGGATTGATTTTTGTTTTACAAAGGGCTTTGACCTTGTGACTAAATAAAGGCAATTGAAATACATAATGATCTCTTTGGTCAAGTCCCCCCCCCCCCCCTCCGCAAGTAAATTTCCCTTTGCCTGAGAATAGACATAGGTAAGAATAGGGCTTAGTGGCGCATTCAAAGTTAAGTGTTGCACTGAATTAGGCCCCCCATCCATGCCCATTATCACAAAAGGAAAGACTTTTCAGGAATAGAAAAAAAAGGTTTCTGCTCACCTAGATGGGCTGCAAGGCTTTGTAATGAGGTGGAACTCTGGGAGCAATAGAACACAACATGCTCCCGAAACTTGTAATTAGCCCTAAAGTTCTGGGTTGGGTGACATTAGAAAAATAGGCCCCATCATCTATTTTCATTTCTATTCTTTATATTCCCAATCGACTGTCGGGGCTGTGTTGGCCTGGAAGTACAGAATAGCCCTGTTGCCCTCCCGCTTACTTAAATACCTCAGACTTAATGAGGCTTTAACCCCAAATAGCAAGAGTTGGAATCTGGGACAGCTGTGTTTTAGGGAGTTGTCGCCAGACAACTGGTGCTTGAAGGACAAGGCTCTCCTCTCCCGGGCTCGTTCGGAAAGAAGAAGTGGGACACATGACACGCTGTGACACGACCCCTGTGGCCCTGTCAACGACCTAACGGCCCCCGCGTCTCTCTTGCTCCTCCTAGTGGACGGATCCTGGAACGAGTGGGCCGGGTGGAGCCCCTGTTCCGCGTCCTGCTCCAACGGAACCATGCAGAGAACCCGGGAGTGCAACGGCCCGTCCTACGGTGGCTCCGAGTGCCGCGGAGACTGGCAGGAGACGTCCAACTGCTTCCTGAAAGACTGCCCAGGTAAATATACCCCCCATACCTGTCTCCCAACCACCTCCACAACATCCCGCATGGAAAACACCCCTAAAAGCATCTCAAAGATGTAGTGTGTCGGCGTGTCGATAACCAGACTGCTCCTCTCCCTGCAGTCGACGGGCGCTGGGTATCTTGGAGCTCCTGGGGAAGCTGCACCCGGACATGCGGAGGCGGGAACCAGCAGAGGCGCAGGTCCTGCGAGGGGCCCTTCTTCGGAGGGGAGCCTTGCCCAGGAGACAACGGAGAGATGAGGCGCTGCAACGACAAGAGATGCCCAGGTCAGAGAAGCCAAACACAACCCTGACAAACCACGACGCCATGCGTCTGGCTCGCTGTCGTGGAAACCCCCCCCCCCCTTTAACGCCGGAGCCCCCGACTAACGTCCTCTGTTTTGTTCTCTGCAGAACCCCACGAGATCTGCCCAGAGGAGAACAATGGGGATGTCATCTGGAAGAAAACTGCTGCTGGAGACCTGGCTGCTGTCAACTGTCCCTCCGGATCCACAGGTAGGATCACACACTCACACACACACTCACCCAAGACCCATAGCACAAAGCAAGTGTGTGTGTGTGTGTGTGTGTGTGTGTGTGTGTGTGTGTAGGGCCTAACCTCTGGGGCTCTGTTGTTCTTTCTCAGGCTTGATCCTTCGCAGATGCACCCTGGATGCCATCGGTCTGGCCTTCTGGGAAAACCCCAGCCATGTCAAGTGTGTTTCCAAGGACTACCAGGACATCTACATGCTGGTGAGTTAGATGATCCAAACCATCCCATCTCCCCTCCTGAACATTACAGACTAGGGTCCTTGCCCTGGTGAGGAGGAAAAGGGTCTTGTTTAAACTTGGATTGTTCTTAGATGGTCACTTGCTTATTCAATGGTACCGAGATGATCAGAGACGTCAGTTCCTGATCTTTCGTCCTCCCCCCTCCCTCACCTCCTGCAGGCCCAGGACCAAGTCTCCAAGTCGCAGACAGGGCTGATGGGAGATGGAGTTTCCGAGGTGATCTCCCGGCTCAAGGCCACATCGGACGAGGGCACCCAGTACAGCGGAGACTTGCTGGCCACGGTTGAGGTGCTGAGGAACACCACAGAGCTGTACAAGGGATCCAGATCCAGCCTGAACAACGCAGACGTGCAGGTCAGTCCAGGTTTCCCACACTCACAAAACACATTTAACCTTTCGTGTTTGAAGCAGTGACAGTTGAAAAGAAACTTGGTAGGCTGTAATTACGTAGGAGCTGTACTGTCGCTCCTAACACCTTTGTACATAACAGGAATAATGATGTCTATACGTGGTAACATCTAACACCTTCTCTCCCATTTGATCCCGTGCAGAACTACGCCCAGATTATTAGCAACTTGCTGAAGGAAGAACACCGCGATAAATGGGAGGAGGCGCAACTGGTAAGTGTCAAAGTCACATGGCTCGCTGTTAGCATGGGAGGCAGTGTTTGTATGATCATCATGTTCCTGTTATCTACTGAGGGCATGACTGATAGAGGGAGAGAGGGAGGGGGGGGGGGGACAAGCAGAGAAACTTTTCTTGTTAAGCATCTGTGAGATTGAGAGCAAGTGTGAGATTGAGGGGGGCGGGGGTGGAGATTTGATTGGTGTTGTCTCATTATCACCAGCGCCACCCCCCCTCAACCCTTCAACCCCCTCCTAAAGAAACAACATTTAACCCACCTCCGACTTTCGGTTGGAAACTCATGGGCCTAGTATGGGAGAATGTGCATCTGGCCTTTGCTCTCAGCCTGTCTGTTCAACCCACACCACCACTTGTGATGTGGACACGAGAAGAGCATATGTACACGTGCCCAACATCTCGTGTTGAACACTGTGAGCGAGGGAGGCAGGAACCCTGAGGTGCTCGTCTCTAGGAACCTTCTCCCACAGCAAGGGTTAAGAGGTTGTTTCTTTGTGATCTTCCCTTTTCAACGTTTTTGCACAAACGCTTGTTTGCATCCCGTTTCCGCTAGTCATACTTCAAAAAGAAAGAAGCGCATCTTCTTTCTAGACGTGCCCTCAGGGTTTACACAAACGAGGGCTGCCTAATGACTCAGCTAGCCAGTACTGGGTTCTTCATTCAGACGATAAACGTGTCTGAACTTAAGTGGGAGGTGGTTGGTGAGTTAGCCTAGCGCGTCGGGAGAGAGTTACCACGGCAGCCGTGCGAAAGGAGAAGAAGAAATCCAGGGAGAATCGCGAACGCCCACTCGCCAATCTGCACGTCTCACCACCGGCCCACAGACCGCGGACGCTGTGATCCACAGATGTCCACGCCTTGCAGCCACACAGCTGCAGTTCTGCGTCAGAGACACGCAAGCCGCCCCTCCTCTCAGCAAAGAGGAGAAGAAAGAATCAGAGTGTCACAGTGTCCATGAATGGACCTGAGGAAGTTCCGTGGCTTCAGTTGGTGGTGATTCAGGGGTTGACAGACAGGGCTTTTACAGTTCTACAGTATGCGGATACGAAACTGGGCTGTGCACTGTACATTTGCTCTAACTAGTTTCTTTGTGTCAACTGACAGGAGTGGGCGAGCCATTCAATATCCTTCACTGCTCACAGCTCACCTTTGAATTAAATCAAGTCCCTCTTTTGTCTTTCTCTCTCTTTCTTTCTTTCTTTCTCTCTTTCTCTCTCTCTTTCTATCTCTCTCCCTCTCCTCCTCCCCTCAGATGGGGCTTAACGTCAAGGAGTTCCTTCGTCTGGTCGAGGACTTTGTGGACATGATCGGCATGCAGATGAAGGACTTCCAGGACATTTATGAAGTCACCGAGAATTTAGGTGAGCTCAAAGTTGCCAGCTGCTCTCCTCCTGTGTCAGACAATGATTTGTCTTCACCTTTCTCTGACACGGGAGTACATCCATCTTCATCACCCCGCGGAATGGAAGTCCATCGAGACAGCGTAACACATGTATCCCTGCAGTCACCCTGACAGTGCCATTAGCTATCTCTTATTACCCCAGTCATCTTCAAGATGTTACTTAACCACAGCACCTGGATTTAGTATATTAAGATAAATGGGAGTTTACACCAGAGCCAGGGGAGGGTCCTGAGACACATATTGGTTTTTCCCATCAAGCTCTCAAGTCTGCACTGCTCCAACTGTAAACTGACACATTAGTTACTGGCACCGGTCAGAGTTTCTCGTCAGCTTGTTCCTCTGGCACGCAGAGGCCATGTTTTCACACAGGATTCAGTGACTCCTCCAATTAAAGGGCCAGTGTGACGCAGGAGTCTGGGGTACGTTTGGCTCCTCAATGTGTTAGCCAGGCCCTGAGTCCACAGTCGGCTTCACTCCCCTGCCAAACACACATGGACTTACAGAGTCTTCACTCCCCTGCCAAACACACATGGACTTACAGAGTCTTCACTCCCCTGCCAAACACACATGGACTTACAGAGTCTTCACTCCCCTGCCAAACACACATGGACTTACAGAGTCTTCACTCCCCTGCCAAACACACATGGACTTACAGAGTCTTCACTCCCCTGCCAAACACACATGGAGTTACAGAGTCTTCACTCCCCTGCCAAACACACATGGACTTACAGAGTCTTCACTCCCCTGCCAAACACACATGGACTTACAGAGTCTTCACTCCCCTGCCAAACACACATGGACTTACAGAGTCTTCACTCCCCTGCCAAACACACATGGACTTACAGAGTCTTCACTCCCCTGCCAAACACACATGGACTTACAGAGTCTTCACTCCCCTGCCAAACACACATGGACTTACAGAGTCTTCACTCCCCTGCCAAACACACATGGACTTACAGAGTCTTCACTCCCCTGCCAAACACACATGGACTTACAGAGTCTTCACTCCCCTGCCAAACACACATGGACTTACAGAGTCTTCACTCCCCTGCCAAACACACATGGACTTACAGAGTCTTCACTCCCCTGCCAAACACACATGGACTTACAGAGTCTTCACTCCCCTGCCAAACACACATGGACTTACAGAGTCTTCACTCCCCTGCCAAACACACATGGACTTACAGAGTCTTCACTCCCCTGCCAAACACATATGGACTTACAGAGTCTTCACTCCCCTGCCAAACACACATGGACTTACAGAGTCTTCACTCCCCTGCCAAACACACATGGACTTACAGAGTCTTCACTCCCCTGCCAAACACACATGGACTTACAGAGTCTTCACTCCCCTGCCAAACACACATGGACTTACAGAGTCTTCACTCCCCTGCCAAACACACATGGACTTACAGAGTCTTCACTCCCCTGCCAAACACACATGGACTTACAGAGTCTTCACTCCCCTGCCAAACACACATGGACTTACAGAGTCTTCACTCCCCTGCCAAACACACATGGACTTACAGAGTCTTCACTCCCCTGCCAAACACACATGGACTTACAGAGTCTTCACTCCCCTGCCAAACACACATGGACTTACAGAGTCTTCACTCCCCTGCCAAACACACATGGACTTACAGAGTCTTCACTCCCCTGCCAAACACACATGGACTTACAGAGTCTTCACTCCCCTGCCAAACACACATGGACTTACAGAGTCTTCACTCCCCTGCCAAACACACATGGACTTACAGAGTCTTCACTCCCCTGCCAAACACACATGGACTTACAGAGTCTTCACTCCCCTGCCAAACACACATGGACTTACAGAGTCACATGGGTATTTATTCTGAGGCGGCTTTTTAACAGCTTTCCCTCTCTTTCTCTCGGTGCCCCTCCCTCCCTCCCTCCCTCTCCCCCCCCGTCTACCTCTCTCTCTCTCCAGTGCTGAGCATCCAGAAGCGACCCACTGCCGTGACCTCAGACTTCAGCTTCCCAGTGCAGGGCTGGAGGGGCATGATGGACTGGGTCAGAACCTCTGAGGAAAAGATTACAGTTTCCCGCAACGCCCTGTCCATCGACCAGCCTGGTGAGGAGAACTCACACACACACCTTCGAACACACCTTCACACACACCTTCACACACACCTCACACACACCTCACACACACCTCACACACACCTTCGAACACACCTTCACACACACCTTCACACACACCTTCACACACACCTCACACACACCTCACACAGAGCCACTAGATCAACATCCGTTCTCCTAGCTCCTGGTGAAACAGCAGACTGATTGGTGCGTTTGTTTTGTTGCAGAGGGCACCACTGCATTTGTGACTGGCATCGTCCTGTACAGAAACCTGGGCTCCATCTTGGCTTTCCACAGGTACGGCTGTTCCACTAAGAAGTTTTATGATGTAGAATTGGCTCTACTTTCTGTTTCAACTCCTTGGGAGATCCTGTCCTCCATTGCAACGAGAGGAGACAGTCAGATATACAGACCTAATCTCACTAACTGCGTAAAACCCACCTGTTTAGAATTCTCAAGGGGGCGCCAGTATTGAGTAGCTATGAATCAAGTCTAAATTGTACCTTATCTGGTTCCGAGCTTCTGTTTGATCGCGTTGGACCCCTCTCCTCTGTCTCCGCAGCAACAGCACCATCCTCAACTCTAAGGTCGTCTCGGTCATAGTGAAGCCCACCCCAACCCTCCTGTCCTCCCCAGTGGAGATCGACTTCCCCCACCTCCACAATGTAAGTACCCCGGTGGAGAGACCTTCAAACGACCTTAGAAACACCCCCTCCCTCCCTCACCCCCCTCACCCTTCTTCTCCCTCCCTCACCCCCCCCTCACCCCCCTCACCCTTCTCCTCCCTCCCTCACCCCTAACCCTCCCTGCTCCTCCTCCCAGCCACGCTACATTGGTTGACATTTCCACCGCAGTGGCAGCCTGACATTTGCAGCCACCACAACATTGTTGTTTTCCTAGCTCGGGCCCTAACCCTAACCCGCAGCGAGACAGAAAGTTTAATGAAGGAATGCATCGTCACGGCGATGAGGGGTTGTTTTTAGTCCCCATGGCGATAACAGAGGAGGCTGCTGGGAAACCGTGGGCTCAAACAGATGCATCACGACGACGCAGCGCCCTGGACTTTGCAATTGTGTCTTCATCACGCGTTTCTTTTTTGAAGGTTCTCACCTCGCTTCTCTCTCTCTCTCTCTTTCCAGGGAACCGTCAACGAGACATGCATCTCCTGGGACCAGAGCGAAACGTAAGTTGTTTACATTTCCTTAGCATATAGACAGGGTTTCCACGTCGATTTAATCGCCCGTGGTCCGTCTCAGCATCTAGATGCAGAGCCTGAAGTTGTTGTTCATCTGTTTTCACCACTGAGACACCGAGACACAGAGACAGACGGCGGGTGGCCAGTCAGCACTGAGTGATCAGAGGCATCATGTCGGTCTTCAGTGACAGCTAGGACAGGGCCTCTGCAAAACGGCTTTACCTTCTGTGACCCAGGGCCCCCTACAGACCCCACCCCAGACTTCATACAAGTCAGCCCCACCCTCGTTGCCCCCTCCCCCTCTTCTCCCACCAGAAGCCCTCACAGGTGGGATTTTGCATTTAGATAGATTTCTACACTTGTGGGGCAGAGATAAGCATTACTGTATTCCACCTGTTCACATATCCACACAGACATTCACTGCCAGACCACAGAAAACAAATAAAGAGAGAGAGAGAGGAGAAGAGGAGAAGAGGAAATGTAATTAACTCACACTTGCTGGAGGAAGGTTGACGTGCCTCCAGACAAACTAGATACATTTTGGACGGCAGATTTGATTAATGGCTGTATAGAGAGAGGGGGGGGGGGGGGGTGGTGGGTGGTGGAGAGACAGTGGGGGAGAGGGAAAGAGAGAGGGAGAGAGAGTGGGGTAAAGAGAGGGAGGGAGAAAGGAAGAGAGAGAGAGAGAGAGAGAGAGAGAGAGAGAGAGAGAGAGAGGGGGAGGAAAGGAAAGCTAGCCAGACAGAATCCCTGGCAGGAGTCGAAGGGCCAGCATCCCTGGGCTGCTGCTTCGGCTGTGTGGGGCAGCACCATCACAGGGGGTGCCCTCTCCAGAGAGCACCTCCTGCACCCCAGCCCTCACTGGGCCTCAGCATGCATTTACAACCTAGCTGGAAGGTGGCCCATCCCCCCCCCCCCCCCACACACACACACACACACGCCTTCCTCACTGTGGAAGATGGCTTCCCAAGCGCCCCCAGGCTGAACACTTCCCTTCCTCTTGGGGAGAGATCATGCTAGCCTCCTCAGCCTACACAGTACAGTCTGGGCTCTGCATCCCCGTGATCTGTCACATGCCAACACGTCTCACACTACAGCTGGGGCCCTGGTCACCTCACCTTGCGTTTGCCACCGCAGAGGGAACACAAAAAGAGGGTACCTCACATAGTTACAGGTCCAGGGTAGTTTGGTTCGGCACAGTGGGCAGCCCTGGGTTTCCAAATAGACACAGACGAGATCTAAAATGGAAGGTCGTGAAGGGGATTGTAGCTATGCCACCTATAGAAATAGGGTCTCTGTCATTTGAGAGTGATAGACATATCTACTCCTGGTTAGAGCAGTGTAGCCTACTAGTGTATTACTCAAATTAAAAGTAAATACCTTCATTGTTAGAAATATGAATTCCACTGCATAGCAATTAACATACCAACCTGAATCACCTGTATTTCTTCATTATGTGTATTTAAGACGGGTTGTGTTTTTTGTAACATTCAAAGATAAATGTTTGTGATGGGAAAGAGGTTTAGATGTTTTTTCAATTTTTTTGTAAGAATGTTCCCCCTTTCGTAACCCGCTGTTCGCCTTCCCTCTCGCCCCTCCACAGTTCGTCTCTGCTAGGATCTTGGACTGCGCGAAGCTGCAGAGCGGTTGCCGTTGATTCATTCAGAACCAAATGCGTGTGTGACAACCTCTCCACCTTCGCCATTTTATCGCGGATCAATCCCGATTCGGTAAGTGTTGTTTAATACTACCTCGTTTTTTTAAATGTTAATGTTCGTTTAGTGCAGGTGTAATGTGAATTGAAAACGTAGGCGTTGTTTTCGATTCATCTCGTTTCGCGCTGCCTTTCCAGTCTTTGTCTGTGTGAAGGAACCATTGACGGAAGACTTATAGCATATTCCGATGATTTAACGTTGAAGCGAATAACGGTGCAACATGTAGAAATGAATTGAGCCGCTAATAACAAAGTCGATCTGACTGTTTTATATGCTAAATTGTTTTCAGTTATTCAAATGCATGCTAATGCGATTATGCGCTTTGATGACATGGTCAATTAAATGAAGACTGTTCACCTAATTGCCAAACAAGCTGAACACTGCAAAACAAGGTCTCAGTTAAAATATAGTGGACAGTAGAAGTCAGTTATTTATTCAATATAAATCATGTTGATTGTTTTCCTAGCTATTTCGAATTTAGTTTCAATCCCAATATTTATTCGATCTTTATTCGATCAGTTTGTGCATTGCGTAACTTGCAAGACACATTGTCCACAGTCTATTTAGTAGATTCTGTTAAAACGCATAGCTCATTTTTTCTTGCTCAAAGCTATTTGTCATTTTCTAATCTACAGTTAAAGACAGTGCCTCGGAACCGGTTCTCCGTCTTGTTGCCCTGGCAACGGCTTCTGCAGCGCAAACTCGATCTATGTGATTTTTAGTTTTTAGTGTGTTTTTTTTGTATTTGGTGAGGAAAAACAGGCCCCCTCCTTTCTCCATACACCCCCCCCCCACACACACACACACTCCCCCCAGGCCCGTTTTTTTCTGCTTCTCAGTTTTGCTGCAACGACAATCAACAGATGGCACCAGCTATGATTATTCAGACACACGTACGTCTCTCACATATACTGGGTAACCAGTCAATGTAATTACCATCCCTATCAACAGTAGGCTACGTGTAGCCCTACTAGCCAGCTCCGGAACAGGGATGGGCACAGTGCTGGGCACAGTGCTGGCCTGTAAGGAGAACAGATGCAAGCCTGTTTGGCTGCCTGTTTTTCTTGCAGCAGCTTTAGATGCTGTGGGAGCTTTGTCTTCAGACCTGTTGTTGTCATTGTTGATATTTGTGGGTCCCAGTCTGGGAGCCAGAAGGAGACACAGCGCCACCTGTATGTGTGAAATGGGAACTGCAACCGACCCCCACCCCACCCCTTCTCTACAGCAGATAGCCTGCTGCGCCAATCATTCCGTCTACCAATAACAGAATTCTTCCTTGATATCCCTTCCCCCTCCCCCTCCCTCCCCTCACCCGTACAACATCAACCCTTCAGCCACATCCAGTGTCTCTCTGGAGAAGACACAACTAAACTGGCCAATGAGAGGTGGCGGTAGCTGTCTGGGTGTGCGGTGATGGATCCTCTTTGCCCCCCCCCCCCCCCCCCCCCCCCCCCCCCCCTCAGCCTTTGATGTGTGCTGGAGACATTTTCAATACTGTTCGCCAGAGGAAGAGAGAGAGAGATTAAGAAAGGAGGGAGAGAGAGGAGAGAGAGAGAGATTAAGAAAGGAGGGAGAGAGAGGAGAGAGAAAAAAACCCAGACACTGCAGTGTTCCAGCTTCCATTCGATATGGTCTGCTTTCAGAACCAATAGGAACACGGCTTGGACACACGGTCCAACAGGACCAAACTACCTGATTGGTCCGGCAGCTGCCCTTGACCAATGGCCCCCTATTGGAACACTGCACTCTGGGTAATCAATATTGAGTAGAAATCTAAATGCATACTGGTTAAACGCCTTAGTGGAATTCCCCCCCCCCCCACCTTGTGCTTCATCCCTTGATTCTTTCTCCCATAAATGGGAGCATGGCAAAATTTCAAGGGCACAAGCGGCACATATTTCTCATATTTAGGTCAGGCTCTGGGGCTGAGTTTGACTTGGTTGCCCAACGGCGAAAGGCAATCCACCCAGAAAGGCTGTTTCTCTCGGCTTTCCAGGAGAAAGCCGAGACGGAAGCCAGCTCACCTCGGCACGATCCACCATCTGTTTCAGGGGATCTCTGATGTCGTTGGATAGATTGCGCAACAAATTTGCCGTGCTAATTTCGCATTTTGGCTGCCGCGGGCCAGAGTGTGCCAGCTGTGCCAGAGTGTGCCAGAGTGTGCCAGCTGTGCTTTGAACTCAGGCAACTACGTGTGGAGAGCAGATTGCAAGAGAGTCCTACCCTCCGAGGCACTGAATTCAAATCCATTCTGGTCTCCTTGGATACCATCGGCAACGCGGAACACCATGGTCTCAGCCAGTATTTTAAATGAAGGGAGAGAGGGAGGGAGAGAGGGAGGTAGAGAGGGAGGGAGGGAGGGAGGGAGGGAGGGAGGGAGGGAGGGAGGGAGGGAGGGAGGGAGGGAGGGAGGGAGGGAGGGAGGGAGGGAGGGAGGGAGGGAGGGAGAGAGGGAGGGAGGGGTAAACGAATGCATAGGTGTGATAACAGCCCACCTGTCCAGTCCCGTAGATAGATATGCGATTTGAAAATGCTCTCACACCCTTACAGGAAAGGGGCCAGAATGCAGCTCAATATCTTGATATCCCATCGCAATAATTTTTTTTATAAATAATAATGTTAAATGGCTACAGATGTGCGAGAAAATAGATGTCAACCACAGCGGAACACCCAAGGGACAGCTCTCTCTCTGCCTCTATCTCTCGCTCTCTCCATCTGCCTCTATCTCTCTCGCTCTCTCCCTCTGCCTCTATCTCTCTCACTCACTCCATCTGCCTCTATCTCTCACTCTCTCTATCTGCCTCTATCTCTCTCGCTCTCTCCCTCTGCCTCTATCTCTCGCTCTCTCCTTCTCTCTATCTACCCGTTTATTGGAGGGAGATGTATGTTCCCTATCCTTCGCGCCTCATTTCCTGGTTCAAAAGCTCAATGGGGAAATGCAGTGACCTCGGCAGCATCTCACAGAGGCACGCTCCATCTTCCTGACACGTTCACCTTGGGGTCACCTTGTCTCAGCCGTGGCCTAATTGTGCCATTCAGTTCTCTGCCCACAGGGAGCTGTCTGCTGTTCCAGATAGCAACACACACACTCACACACGCGCGCGCTCAGAGGATTCAGTGATGCGTACGCGTTAGTGTCTATACTTGCTTCTCCCCTGCCCTTTTGCCAGTGTGGGCTGGTGGCGATGGAAGTCTAACAAGCGTGTGTTGTGTTTGTCTCCTCTCTCTCCAGATGATGGATAAGTCTCTGCTGCCGTCCGTCACCCTCATCGTGGGCTGTGGCGTCTCCTCCCTCACCCTGCTCCTCCTCATCATCATCTACGTCTCTGTCTGGAAGTGAGTACCACCCCTAACCATAACCTGCCCCCGAGATGGCCTCGCAGGGTTTATCAAATGCCCCGTCCTCGTCTCCTCCCTAAACTCTGTTTTTCTCTCTCTCCTCCCTCCGTTTCCCTCCAGATACATCCGCTCCGAGCGCTCCGTGATCCTCATCAACTTCTGCCTCTCCATCATCTGCTCCAATGCCCTCATTCTGATTGGACAAACCCAAGCTCGCAACAAGGTAAGGCTTTGTTTGCGAACCCGGTCGACGCTCTCCTGTGAAGCTTTGAATTCCTTCTTTGGGGACTATGGGGAGTGAGGAGGAGCTCTACTGACACAATTCTCTCTCTCTCTCTCTTTCTCTCTCTCTCTGTCTCTATCTCTATCTCTATCTCTATCTCTATCTCTATCTCTCTCTCTCTCTCTGTCTCTGTCTCTGTCTCTGTCTCTGTCTCTGTCTCTGTCTCTGTCTCTGTCTCTGTCTCTGTCTCTGTCTCTGTCTCTGTCTCTGTCTCTGTCTGTCTGTCTGTCTGTCTCTCTCTCTCTCTCTCTCTCTCTCTCTCTCTCTCTCTCTCTCTCTCTCTCTCTCTCTCTCTCTCTCTGTCTTTCTCTCTCTCTCTCTCTCTCTCTCTCTCTCTCTCTCTCTCGTTCCCTCGTCCAGGTGTCCTGTGCGCTGGTGGCAGCTCTCCTTCACTTCTTCTTCCTGTCCTCGTTCTGCTGGGTGCTGACGGAAGCTTGGCAGTCCTACATGGCTGTCACAGGCCGTCTGCGCAACCGCATCATCCGCAAGCGTTTCCTTTGTCTCGGCTGGGGTAAGAGCTCTCCCCGACGTCCTCTCCACCTCCTCCCTGTCTGCCTGCCAGTCCTGTCATCCCAGGCCCCGTTGGTGGTGGCTCAGCCAATCCTAACTCTCCGTCTCTTTCCGCCTGTCTGTTCCTCAGGTCTTCCTGCCCTGGTCGTGGCTGTTTCTGTGGGGTTCACCAAGGCGAAGGGATATGGCACCGTCAACTAGTAAGTTTGGACCTCAGTCTATCCTCTCTCTCTCTCCCTCCATCTTTCACTCTCCCTCCATCTCTCTCTCCATGTCTACTCTCCTAGCACAGATACTTATGTGTGTCCTGCTCTGTGTTTGACAGCTGCTGGCTCTCTCTGGAGGGTGGATTACTCTACTCCTTCGTTGGACCCGCTGCCGCCGTCGTCCTGGTATGTACCTCACTCCAACCCTCCGGGGTTTGCTTACTAAACACCACGTATGAGTACAGCAAGCGGTGTCTTCCGCATCGGCCCCTGCATAGTCTTACTCCCTGCCTTTCTCTGTGTGTGTTGGGAACAGGTGAACATGGTGATTGGTATTCTGGTCTTCAACAAGCTGGTGTCCAAGGACGGCATTACGGACGTGAAGCTGAAGGAGAGAGCAGGGTAGGTTTTATCGATCGCATCCTCTTCCTAAACTGGCTCTTATCGCACACCATCAGTGTCATTACGGCCATGTTGATAAAGCCCGGTCATATCGGCTTCCACCATCAAACAACCAAGCAAACTCTGTCAACTGGTTACAGTGAACAAGGCAAAGGTGGATGAATTCTGGTTTGCAGTCATCAACGGTACAGTGTGAACCCTGTCTAACCTGCAGTTCCCCTCTTGTCCTGCAGGGCGTCACTGTGGAGCTCTTGCGTGGTTCTGCCACTGCTCGCCCTCACCTGGATGTCGGCCGTGCTGGCCATCACCGACCGCCGCTCCGCCCTCTTCCAGATCCTGTTCGCCGTGTTTGATTCGCTGGAGGGCTTCATCATCGTCATGGTGCACTGCATCCTGCGCAGGGAGGTCCAGGAGGCGGTGAAGTGTCGCGTTGTCGACCGCAAAGACGACGGGAACGGAGACTCCGGCAGCTCCCTCCAACACGGACAGGCCCAACTAGGGGTGAGTTACTCTGCAAGGTCTTACGAATCGCCTGGAGTGTCTCTCCTAAATGAGAAATGCAGTTTTTTTTTTCTGTCAGGTCGAATATGCGCATGCATTAAAGTCTAATAAAACCTGTCTCCCCTGTTCTTTTTTGCAGTCTGATTTCGAGAAGGACGCTGATTCCAGCAGACCAGGTGAGCGTCTAACTCAAAGCCTTTTTCCATTAAGGATAGAAAGCAATTTTCTAAGACAAGCACATTAAAATTCACCCACCAGTGGCAGTGCCACGAACCATTTTCATTTGACTATATTCTCTCAACCCTAGTGACTTAAGCCCAGCCAATCTACATTTTCAAAGCACTTTCTAACCTAAGTGCCTCTCTTTCCTCCCTCTCTCCCCCCCTCCTTCCCTCAACCCCAGGAGGCACGATGAGTACCTTAGAGGAGAAAATGTCCCCACCCCAGCTGCCTCCACCAATGAGCTCCAACTTCCACACCCTCCCCGCCCACACCACCAAGGCCCACATGCAAGCGGTGCCTGAATACTCCAGCCACACCCTCACCCTGAAGCGCGAGAAGACCCGTCTGGGCGGTATGGACCCATCGTGCGGCAAACCGGTCTACGTGTGCGACGGCGAGCTCTTCCAGCAGCTGGACGCCAGCCTGGCCCGCGGTCAGGCCGAGGGCAGCGCCCCGGACGGCAGCGGATACGTCCTCATGCCCAACAACACGTCCACCCTGCGCACCAAGCCCAAAGACGACCCGTCCAAGTACAACATCAGCGTGGACCAGCTCCCCCAGACCAGGCTGGTGCACCTCAGCGGGCCCTTCGCTGAACCCCAAGCCGCCTTCGGTCTGAAGAGCCTGCCGTCCGATCGCGTCAGTGTGACGTACTCCGAGAGGGACTCTCCCGTCCAGAACCTGCACAACATGTCCAGCGAGTCCCACATCACTCACAGCAGCCTGGGGGACACTTTCGACTCCATGAACTCGATGATGTCCAAGAGTGAGACCATCTCGACTCTGTCCATGAGCTCTCTGGAGGTGAGAATGGGGGTTGAGGTCTTGGGGGAGGAAGGGAGCTACTTGTGGGGATGGAATCGTTAGTAGAAATAAATAGTTAGTATCTGTAGTTCATTCTGTACACGCTAAGGAGAAAGTTTTGGATTTATTAAGAAACTAACAAAATATTTTCTTTCTTCTTCCTTTTCACAGAGGCAGAAATCTCGTTATGCTGAATTGGACTTTGAGGTGTGTATTCTGTACGAAATGGCATGATAGCGTACCAAATCTTATATAATATCAAAGTAATAACACAAATTCATAACATGTAAGATTTCAAAAGGCTTGACTGACAATGGTGTCTTTGTTTTGTGCGTCCTGTAGAAGATCATGCATACAAGGAAACGCCACCAGAACATGTTCCAGGATCTGAACAGGAAGTTGCATCACGCTGAGAAAGACAGAGAGTCTCCTGCTTCTGACAGCAAGGTAAATAAAAAGCGACTGTTCCCCTCCTTGCCTTTTTAATCTGAATGGACTCTGTTTGTTTGCATCGTTTATGTCGAATCCTTTCAATAACGTCTTTACCTTCGTCTCCCCCTACAGTCAGTGAGATGGAGCGTTTCCTCTGGCGGAAGTGACAAAACAAACCACAGCGTGAGTGTTTATTCCCAGTGTTTACCCATCACACATCACACACCCAGCTGCGTTTCCTCTTCACACCAGCCCTGAACTCAAAAACTGGATGTTTTGGTTTTGGTCGTTGACTCACCACCTGGTTCTCCCCCCCCCCCCTCTCCCTTAACAGGACAAACAGCAGCCACCCATGGAGAGACCCTGGGAGGGCATTCAGAGAACCCAGCACTCACCCCCATCCTGGGTGAAGAGGGACCTGGAGCCCCTGGCAGCCTCTCCCCTGCAGATCCAAGCGGGGGAATGGGAGAAAGCAGCCACCTCCATCCCTCTGGTGGGCCAAGACATCATCGACCTGCAGACGGAGGTCTGAGTCCTTTTTTCTTCACCTCGGTCACCTGTTGGTTTGGGGGATGAGAACGTGTCCACGTGGGGATGGTGCTGAGCCAGCCTGGGAAAGAGTGTTGAGCGAAGAAGGCAGGAGGATGGAAGAGCGAGATGTTTTGGACCCAGAAACCATGTCTTTTCAACCCTCGGAAGGAGAAGAGGAAAGGCTAGCTGACCTGGTGTGCTGTTTGACTCTCAGCATTGACTTTTGAAACACCGGCGAGTCCACGAGTGGAAACTGGCAAGTCAGAAGCCAGTCGGGTGGATTCCAGCGGACAAGGATCGGTTCCGGTTTTGCGATTCCGTTCGAGAGTTTTTCCCCGTTCTCTTCCGTCCCAGGCTTGGGAGATGTGGTCATGGCAACGCCTGCGCTTCAATCTCTCTGATTCCCTTCGAAAACAGCGGGCTGTCCTAGTCCAGAGGACCAGTCCAGCACTGGCTGGCCGCGGACAGTGGACAGCCCAGAAACCCATTCCAAGGCAGGATGTTGCAGCGCCCAGCTCACTCCCTGAGACAGGACTCCCCCTCAGGCCTCAGGCTTGGGGGTCTGGCTCGGTAGTGAACCCATGGACAGTCGGACGCGAGTTCTTCTGTTTATGTGGTTGTGGTAGTAGTTGTGGTTGTAGTTGTGGTTGCTTCCCACAACTACAGCTTCTGAGGAGGAGAGGCTGAAAACTGTTCGTTGGACTCTCAACACGGAGACAAGGCTTGACCACGCTTACTTACAGAGCTGAACATTATTATTATTATTATTACTGCCATTTATCAGTATCATTGGTATGATTGTGATTACCTGTGTTTTGTTTTTCGTTTTCATCGCACCCGACTTTGTTAGTCATTTGACGTTTTTTTGTACTGTTTGCTGAGATATCATAAGGTTCCAAAATAATGGGTAGAATATCGCACGGTAATTCCTCAAAAGGACTGCAGAGCACGGGGACAGACATGAGGATGATAGTGGTACTGGTGACGGTAGCCAAACTCGTTCGTGGCTCACCTTCCTTACCACATCACAGGCTCCAGGGACAACCTAGCCTCTTTCTAAGGAGGAGCAGTGCATTCTGGGAACTTGCTGTTGGGCACGTTAAGGGACTGGGACAGACACAGACCTACAGACACGCCCTATTTCCCACCGAGCAGAATGCAGGCTCCTTATCGTTGTGAAAAAACTAACAAAAAAGGAGAGGATCCCATTGGACCGTTTCATAATCTTCAGCATCGTCATGTGTCCATCCGCCCGGCCTTGCAGAACTCTAGACCCAAGAAGAGAACTCTATAACTAAGCTGGGAGGCGTCAGCCCTCTAAGTGACTTCCGCGGTGCCAGCCATCCTTTAAAGACTTCAACACATCTTTGTGTTTAATAACCATCAAGTGTGAAACAGTGCAATATGATGGCCGCTTGATGCTCAAGCAAGACTGATTATCAAGATTCAGGCACATTTTTTCTTACAAATGTTTTAAAGAATTTTATAACATGTTCCTCATACTTACAGATCATATATACTTTATGAGAATACTGTATAACGCATCTTTATTAGCGATTGAAGAAATTAATTCCATAGAGGTTTGACTGCGTGCTGAGTGAAAGGGCAGGACTCCATATTGGGAGCTCTGTGATAGGTCATTGTAATTCTAAAATGCAGATGTAGATGAATACTAGCCTATGAATATCTCTAAACTGTGCTTTAGGATATCTGTTTGTACTCAACGCAGCGCTCCGCTGCAGAGTAACTGAACCTCCTGTCTTCTGTAACAGTGTGTTTTTGATAACCTTGTCAGTATTACATGACAGTATGTACCAATAATTCCCCTTTTCCCTGTCCTCATCTATCACAGAGTTAATTGTATCAAATCCTATTTGTATCTTCCTCCGCCTTTTTATGTTCGATTAACATTTTCAGTTTATCTTATTGTAAATTTACAGTTTTCAGAGCACAAGATGAATGTGTCCTATTTCTAATTAAAAAACTAAACATATCTATATTACACAATGAGAGTTGTTCTTCTTGGGTCTTTCAGTACAGATTGTTTTACAAACTCCTTGATTTGATTTGTTATACGACAGTTATGAGGAAACATTATAGCAAGGTAAAGATTTATCTTTCTCTCCTGTGAAGCACCATACCTGACTCCCATCAGAGCAGAAACACAGTGGAATGCATTACAGGAAGAACAAAGCAGAATGGATGCTCTTTAGTTGTAAAGCCTGTCACATGTAAGCCCCAGGCGACGTTTTGTTCCTCTAAATATAGAACTGGGGCAAAAAGGCAATCTTCAAAAAATGATAAACTGACTACTTTCCCTGGCTCTGTTCTAAAGCAAGCGTTCGTTCTGCTCTAAAAGGATATCAAAACATTAGAGGAAAACTGCAGTCATTTGTGAGCAGCGTTTTACAGATATGGAATTCGGCACAGAGGAAACAAACAAGTTTAATAAAGGGGAAACGACAAAAACAGCATCCAAACTAAAACCATCCAAACAGACTAAATCTGTGGTGCTTGTCAGTTGACAGGCCCAAACATTGCTCGTGTCTGAAGTCCATCTTCTCATCGAATTTTAATTCAGACCATCTGAAGCTGCGAGGCATTGGAGGGGGAAAGATGAGCAGGGTCTGTCGGTTGAGCAGAGCTCATTATGTGGGGTCGTTTGGAGAGCAAACAAGTTGGGTGTGACTCTGTGTGGGGGGCTGGGGGGTCAGGGGGCTGGGGGGTTCAGGGGGGCTGGGGGGTCAGGGGGCCGGGGGGGCTCGGTACATTCCCTGTCCATCTGGAGAGGGGGGACTACACACATTTGCAAACATACACACATACCGTGTGTCTCTCTCTTTCTCTCTCTTTCTCTCTCTCTCTCTCTTTCTCTCTCTCTCTCTCTCTCTCTCTTTCTCTCTCTCTTTCTCTCTCTCTCTTTCTCTCTCTCTCTCTTTCTCTCTCTCTCTCGCTCTCTCTCTCTCTCTCTTTCTCTCTCTCTCTTTCTCTCTCTCTCTCTCTCTCTCTCTCTCTCTCTCTCTCTCTCTCTCTTTCTCTTTCTCTCTCTCTTTCTCTCTCTTTCCTCTCTCTCTCTCTCTCTCTCTCTCTCTCTCTCTTTCTCTGTCTGTCTGTCTCTCTCTCTCTCCTACATTTCCTGCCATTCTTCCCTATGCAGTAGAAATGCCCTAAAAAATATATTGAAAATAAAAGGCCATCTCTAACCTGTCAAACCTCTCTAACATCTATAACATCTCTAACGGTGTTACAGGGGTTAGTGCTGAGGAACAGCCTGTTCTGTAACGAGACAGTAAAAAAATAAGGTGATCTCAGCTGTGGATCTCGACTCTGCTCAACTGCAGCAAGAGCGCCAACTGTAAAACTGCACGGATCCACAGACAAGACAGTTTCATTGGCTCTGCTTGCTTGTTGCCTTCTGGAAGACAACACAGCCTCTGGAGTCTGCACCAGTATTGAAGATTTGGCTCTCACTGTGAGACTGCACTGCAACAACATCAACAACGACAAAATCAGCGCTGGAACTGCAGCTCAGCCCTGATGATATGGACACGGCTGACGTGGTCCTGAAGACCCTCCAGCAGCAGATGCCGGGGGCCCTGCCCTTATGCCATCCAGCCATCAATTAGCACCTGGCTTGTGATGACAATGGGACACCGAGCAGCGGTTAATTGAAGAGTGTTGCTATGGAAACTGCAGATGCCAAGCGGGAGATGGCATTGAAGGGAGGGTGAGGGGGGGGGGGGGGGGGGGGGAGAGGAAGGGAGGGAGGGAGTAGGGAGGAAAATATAGAGAGAAGGGAGGGAAGGAGAGAGGGGAGGGAGAAAGGGGAGTGAGTGAGAGGAAGGAGAGAATGTAGAGGAGAGGAAGGAGAGGAGAGCGGGAGAGAGAAGAGGGAGGGAGAAGGGGGGTATCGCCTATGGCTTCTGGGTGGGGAGGAAGAGGGGGGTAGGCGGGTTGGGGTGGGGGGGGAGGAGAGGAGAGGGTGTAACAGCCGGGGGAGGTAGTGCTCACATAGGGCAGACAGACTAGAGGAACTCACTAGGTTTATATCTCCAGGCAGCCGGGCTTCTGCTGGTGATTGTTGGCACTAATGATGCCATGGAAATTGTCAAGTGTAACACAGAGATGGAGGGCTGGAGAAGCGTATGTTTGTTTTCCTGGCGTGGTCCCACTTGGTCTTCCAAGGGGACACTGTCGAGGCTTGAACAGAGGAGAGAGGCAACAACACTGTTAGGACTCGGAACTTCAGTTCCTTGATCTTCTGCTGTACTTATACACACACTTGTTTGTGTGTCGCTTTGGATAAAAGCGCCTGCCAAATGAATGAGATGTACTAAAAATGAAACAGAGTTTGAGTAAACATGTGTCTGAAGGTTATTTGCAGCCATCTTGTTTTCTTTGTGTTGGGGAGAATCTTTGCACACTGCATGTTTTCTATTCTGCAGAAAAGTATGTTTGCTGTGTTCACTCTGCAGACCAAGGGTCTGTTTTTCATGCCAATGCTGCATGAATTAAGTATTCAAAGATGCAGATAAATACCGGAGGGGAATAACGGTCAAAATTACCCTGTCAGTGTTTTTAATACCGGTATTTTCAATAGGCATGTGCAAAATGTGAGTACATCTTTGTCGTCCAGTAAAATAAAAAGTAAATGCCCCGGTGTTGTTCTTAGGTTTGCTTTCCTCTGTAATATTCTGATCTGCATCGATGTCATGCTATCACTCTCAACCTCTGGCTGTGGGTGGTGGTGTAACCCCGCTGTGCTTGTTAAAGGTCACGTAAACGGTAGGCACAACAAACAGCAATCAACCGGGGAAGAGTGACGACATTCGGCACACTCAGACACCGGTTTGATTGGCCTGTCCCGACGTTTCCGCTTCTAGAAGCATGCAGCTTTCTATTGAAATGATTCTCTTGTCTGATGGACACAGGGAAAAGGAGAGCGTGAGTGCGTGACACATCCGCTGTCTGGACTTAAATGGTTTGTTTCCGATGGCGAAATTACAGTTGAATATCAATGTAGCCATGTTCGAAGAAATCTGAGGACAATTACTGCATCAACTTGTCAGTTAGGGGGTGGGGTTCTGTGTTGGATTGGGGGACTTGTAGAGAGGTTAGTGGTTCGTTGTTACATGAACGTACGCCTACACATTTGGCAGCCTATAACATTATTCCGATTATTATGAATGCTCGTCAATGAAAGAAGAACAAAACGTACAAAATACGTAAGAGTGCCATTGAAAAAAACCTCCTCCATGATACCTTTAGGAAGTTTACCTACTTCTCTGAATGACTAATGTCAATTGCGGCGGAATACTGCTGCGTTTGTGCGTCATAAGCAAATGCCAACATTCTCTTGAGCCGAGTTCCCTGGAGGGGTCGGTCTCTCGGTTCAGTCCCAGGCCCATGTTAGCCCTGCAGGGGACTTCTACCGGGGGCGGCTAATGACCAGCAAGAGCGGTAGAGGTCTTAATGGAAAAGCTCATGTAGAAACAATTCAATTGCCGTCTGAACTAAATGCCAGAAGAACTATATTCACCGAATAGCCTAAGCAGACAAAGACAAGTTCTTAAGTGGTCGGATGTCGGTTGTTTTGTGTGCGTGTGTGTGTGTGTGACACGCTTTCGTTACAGAAAATCCACACAACTCGTGTAATTCCCATTATTTGTGCTATAGCAATTCAATAGGCCTTACATTCGCTCCTTTTATGTCTGGTGTTTCCTATGGATGCACACATAGTCCAGGCCCTCTCGCGCCGCAACATCCCCATGGCAACAGAGAGAGCAAGCAGTCAGCTCATTGAGGTCGTTACCGAGACATAGATAAAGAGGCAGAGCGGACCGAGGAAGGATCTGACCGCAGCTATAGTTTAGAGGTCATCATGGTCGCCAGTCGAGATGGCTTCATTATCATCACCATTATCATTAGACGGTCGTCACCATCACCACCACCACCTTTGGCGGCGCTACACGTATTTTCACCGAGAGCCATATTGAGAGTTTAGTGAATGTTCATTTTGGATGCCCAATTCTGATTGCACTTTTTGCAGTGAAATGTTTCAGGGGGGAAAGAGGTCTAGCCGTTTTAATCTAGCTAGTCTCGTACGATGGTAGCTACAGAATGGAGGTAGACTTATCTCACCATATCTCACGTATAACACATGCTTCAATCTAAATCCAAACGCTTTCTGCACGGGAAAACTTGTTCCCCTCCCCAATGGGAAGACGCCATGTCAGTAAAGTTGTGGCGTGCTGTCACAGGGAGAGAATACGCTGCAGCCACGAAGAAACACTTAACGTCGTTCCTGAGGAAGGGTGTGGACTGCAATATGCTGCAATACCATGTAGCCATGGCTTTAGCAAAGCCCGGCGTATAATTGACAAATTGTCAGAATCAATGCATGTGATACATTTTACTGGCAAAAGCAAGCAACACATTATCTAACCTATGAGAGTAAATCTTTCATACGGGGACACTGGCCTCAAATTGAAAGCTCTGCGCGACCTTACTTTGTCTTTGCTCAGATTTGTGCTGTTGCCAGGATACTATTTCCTATGGCAACACTTGAGCTGGCGAGGTGAGTAGATACACGCAGGTAACTGGCTGTTCCATCTCCTGCACACCGGAAGCCCATTCATGTACAGACACAGAAAATAAGAAATAATGCAATCTCCAATAGTTTAACTAGCCTATAGTTTGCCTTGTCAGGGAGTTTTCACCATTCATTGCAGTTCATCCGTAGACCTAGAAGCATTGTGCAGCATTGTGTTGTTTGTCCTGAATTAATTGATCAATTATAATTCATTTCATCATTTCTGTCTCCTTTCTTTTAGAAAGCAGATTCAAAAAACAAATCATTGTGCTACTCTGAACCTTTCAAATGGATTTGACTATTAGTTATTATTGTGCAAACAAATAAAACAAATAAGCACCATCACTTTCATTGGCATAAACAACTGGATGTTGCCTGTATGGTACACTGACGAGCAAAACAATCTAGATACAAGCACACATATTGTCTTTATTTTCCCTATGTGATTGATTTGATACCAGACACTTATATAATGCAAATAATATTTTTGTTCTTATTTGTCTATGGCAGTCGCAGCTTAAACATCAGACCGTAGTCTGATCATGCATATTACATACATCTATAGATATCTCTTTCAGAGAGTAAAATTAAACATGCATAAATAATATATATTGCAGATCATATCGAATAAAGGTATTGCATTGTTAATTTGACATTATAAAAAGGTAACATGAGTTTTTGACTACTTAGACTCACAACTCACTCTTACCCTGAGAGTAATGATCATGCAGATTGCTTATAAAAACATGCAATCACTTTTATATAACAATGTGTTGAATACAGTTTATCAAGGAGGATGTTTGCTGTTTGCAGAAAGCCAGTGGGATTTTTAAGTGTCAATTGCATGAAATTGTGTTGAGCCACACTGCCACCCTGTGGTTGTTAGCTAAAACTGCAATTTAGTAGCATTTCTATAACTGACCTTGAGATGGAGTTGCTCGTCAACTGTTGCATTAGACTACAGAATATATACAGCGGGAAAATAAGTAACGTTTTAAATGTAAAAACTTAAAAATTCCCTTTTTGATAGCTGGAATACATCAATAATAAACATGAACCTAGAATTATGAGGAAAATACAGCTTTAACCAGGAAAATTATCCAAACTCAATGCTATTTGCCATGGTTCAGATAAATTATCTTCTTGTTTTTAGCGTGTAGTTCTCATTTGGTGGACTCCTTCCTTCTCACTGCTTTACCTCAAAATTCAACGAATTCTCTTTAATTCAAACCCTCAAGAAAAAGCAGCTATAAAACCAGACTTTCTTGTTCAAAAAGCTGTGGGCCTCCTTTCCTTTCGCTGTGTTTAAGTGTCATACAAACGTCCCCCATGACTGTTCGGTTGCCTCCCGTTCGTAGCGTTCAGAGTAGAGAAGACATTGTGGAGATCATGGGCGTATCTACCCCTATTTTCCCCCCCAAAAGTTTCGTTAGCCCCCCCCCCAAAAATGAAAAATATATATTTGTCTTTCTTTTTTCTTTCATATTTTAAATCTAAATGTATTAATTTCTCTTTCTAAAACCCACCAGAGGACACTGTTTAAAAGGATATTTTCAAAAACGTCTTCTGGGGGAACATGCCCCCAGACCCCCCTAGTTTTTCTGGGTCACAGGAAAATATGTGGGGACACACTGGTGGTTGTTGACCTTGACGTCCTCAGTACCATGGATGATTTAGAGAGAGTCTGGTCCAGTTGGACTCATTCGGCTCTTCTCTGCTATGAGCTTTGTCATCCAGAGATTGTATACCTTTTGAGTGCTTCCATGACTCATCCGGCCTAACACCCTCTCTCCTTCTCTCTCTCTCTTTCTCTCTCTCTTTCTCTCTCTCTCTCTCTTTCTCTCTCTCTCTCTCTCTCTCTCTCTCTCTCTCTTGTTTAGTACATATCCGCTTGTGTCATCTCTCCTCTAGTTCTGAATGAGCCTTCAGTGCCATCGTACTCAGAGGAAATGATATGGCCTCTTTGTAACCTGTCGGATTGTAAAGCCACTCTGAATTCAATCCAAAGTCTGCTGGGTCATTATAAAATATCAGTTCAGACTTTACAGGGTTGATTATTGTGGCTTTAAGAAATCATTACCGATTATCTGACACAACTGGACCAGGTTGCATGATTACAGTTACACGTTTTAAAAAACAATCTGTTTAAATAGCCTATGTAATAGTCTACCACTGGTTGCTCTATAATTCTCAACACTGTGTGACCTCCAATGGCTTAGGAACAGGAGCAGAGGGCAGTAGAGAGGGGCCAAACGGGAATATAAAAGGCCAATTTCCGCTTTGAGGATCCAGTCAGGAATTTAAATCCCCCTGCGCAGAGCTCACTTGATAATTTGAAAGAAAAAACAATGGCGAGGTTTCTATCGAGATCCATCTTCAGAGGTTGCTTTGCTAACCAGTTCAGGATGTCGTCCGATCAGGTAGTGTTTTACGAGTGATGACATGGAGAGTGTCCTGTGTGCACACAAGAAAGCCAAAGTTTGATTGAAACTCAAAGCTAGCTATATACATAGCTAGCTAGCTCTAAATATAACAACAACAGCTAGCTAATCATTGCTAGCTGCGGGCATGGGGTCATTCAATTGTACATCTGCTTGTCTACAGATTAGCTCTAGCTTTTGTTGCCATATTTAGCTCTAGTACTAGAAGAATTCCACAAATAGTAAACAATAAAATAAATCCTGTGCACCAACAAAGGGTGCATCGGTTTACTTAAAAGTACAACTTTTTTTGTTTGTTTTTTGTCATAGGTCGGCGACCTGGGCCAAGGAGCCGGAAAAGGGGGAGGGGGAGGGGGCTCCATCAGGGCGGCCGGTGGGGCCTTTGGAAGAAAAGCAGCTGCCGAAGAGGAGCGTTATTTTTGGCGAGTCCACCTGTTTTTAAATAATTTCAAGGATCCCAATCCTGCTCCGTTACGACGAATATTAGCAGTAACATGTCCATGGATACAATGAGCTACCACATTAGCTAGATTGTTTTCGTAGATGCAATGGATATAAAGTGTTATACAATTAGTCTAGCTATGTTAAGTGTGTGTGTGGTTGAATCATTGGAATCCAAAGTAAACTTGTCCAGTGTAGTGACTTGACCGTAGTCAGCAGACCAATGGCAACGAAGTTGTAATGGGGCTTCAAGCTACTTGTACAACTCTTGTTTAACCAGTAATGAAGGTTGTGTGCTTTTTGTTAAGTTGGGCGTCTCACTATATTTGACCTCATATGACCTTGCTTTTCTCAAACCATAATCGAGTACACATGATTTTACTTGAAGCTATCTGGTTAATTTAAATAAATTGAGATTGGGGGTGAACCTACAGGAGGGTAGATCTCCAGGGGCAAGTTTTTCATTTGATTTATTATGATGTCTTTCAATTCCCAGGGAAAAAAGCCGAGATCAGTTGGCGGCGCTCCATCAACACCATGAAGAGGAGATCGACCACCACAAGAAGGAGATCGAGCGACTGCAGAAAGAGATTGATCGTCACTTGGGAAAGATCAAGAAGCTGAACCATGACGACTGAACTCCAATATTCTATAGGAGTCTTAGCCTATATCACAAATCAATATGCTGGATTTGATGGTTTATAGCATTATTTATGAATAAATGCTTTTGGATTTTCTGTAAAGTGGTCTCTTGTGATTTGTAAAGGTGGTACTGAGAATACTAAATCCCTTTCTGAAATCCGATTGGCCCTACAAGCTAAATTTTGGGAGGGGGAGGGGGGCGGTGTAATCTTTGGGGGTGACAGCAGTCTCGTTTCTTAGTTATAAATCCAAGACACGGACGTTAGCCTACCTGGCGAATACAAACGAGTTTGACTGATCTTGGACATAAAACGGTAGCTACGATACAACTACCATTATGTCTGGAAGCTTAAATTTGAAACCGCTTTTCTGTTTTAGGAGTAAAACGATTGGCGTACAAAACGTCAGTCAATTTTAAACCTCTTGGATTGGTTGGGGAGTCTGCTACACAGAGCATGGGGGCGTGTAGCTCAGAAACTGGGTTCGTTGCCAAGCGGTGGCGTTGTGTGAGCGACTGGGCCGTCTCGAGATCTTGTCTCGTGGGTAGACCAAAACATATTATTCATATCAGCAGTTTTGGATCAAATTTACAGGTTAATTGTCGCCAAAGATTAACGCCACTGGTAATTTACCGGAATAGATAGGTAAGATATTGATACAACCTAATGCTTATCTGTTTGGGCGCGTGCTTTATTGGAATTCTGAAAGGTGTCTGCACACACAAGGCCGTAGCCCCACCATTAGCTAACCAGCTGTGATATTTTTCGTAATTTTACTCAATTCGCCGCTTTCCAACCTGTGCAATATTTTTTGGCATTTGTCATGCTGCAACCTCGGTGTAGTCTCCTTGATTTCTGTATTCTGTCTTGTTTTCTGCTGCCTGCTAGCTATGTAATCTGATGTTAGCCCTTTTAGCAGACTAGCTACATGCGAAGGGGGCGGGACGGCGCTGTCCAGCAAAGAGAAAAAAAACCCTTAGAAAATCGTGAAGTCAATGAAACCGAGCTAGCTAGCTATCAATCATCTTTGCAATTAACAAGCTGTAGTTCAATTCTGACCGTTGCACCTGTCAATTCCTTCGCCAGGCATATATTTAATTCAACCATTAGTTTAATTTAATTTTGTGTGGGTCTTGGTTAAGAAACCATGAATCATTGAATGAATGTAATTTGGACTGACGGCGTTTGCTGAACTTTTCGTCAAAAAAAAAGGTGTAGTGTGCGATGTTGGGGTTGTTTAGTAGCTTAAACCCCTGTCCCTGTTTGCAACATGTCTCCACCGGATGACTGTATCACTAGCCTACACATAATAGTTGAACTGTAAATGAACTCACATCTCGGATTTTTTCTTTTTTTTCCACTTGTTTACTTAAAGGAGAATGGCAGCCGCCGAGGTGAACGGAAGTTCTGCCCCGGTAAGGGAGGAGGAAGAGCCGATGGACATCAGCAGCACCCACACAGAGAACTACCAGACGCTCCTCGACGCTGGGCTGCCCCAGAAAGTGGCAGAAAGCCTCGACAACATCTTCCAGACAGGTGCGGGGAACCACGGGTTTGACAATTCCCACTCTCCGTGTTGGAAAAACAGAAAACGCTGCAAGCTGCACAGGAGAACTGAGTTAAGAGAAGCGGGTGCGCGTGTGGGACAGGGATGATAGTGATCTTAGCGTGTCTTCTGTCGTCTAGGCTTGGTGGCGTATGCGGATCTGGATGAGAGGGCTATCGATGCCCTGAGGGAATTCAACGAGGAGGGGGCTATGTCCGTGCTGTTGCAGTTTAAAGAGAGCGACCTGTCCCATGTGCAGGTGAGGACTTTTGTTATTGTTGCCACGTGCCTGGTAGCAGAGATATTGTTATTGTTGCACTGTGATTGGTAGCAGAGATATTGTTATTGTTGCACTGTGCCTGGTAAATACAGACAGTTCCTTGACTCTAACCACTGAAATACTGTTTAAACGACCTACTTTTGATCCTTAATTTTCTGTTGCTTTGGATAAAACCAGATTTGTTAAAATGTTGTATTAAGACTTCATCAGACTAGTTAAAAAGTATTGGTTACCATCACAAACCCACCCTAGGTGAAGTGACCCCTGTTTCCACAGAACAAAAGTGCGTTTTTGTGCGGCGTCATGAAAACATACCGACAGAGAGAGAAACAAGGAAGCAAAGTACAGGAATCGACAAAGGGACCCGACGAGTCCAAAATAAAGGTGCGTTGACGACAAGTGTTGAAGTCGAGTCTTCGGGAGGCGTCTCTGTGGGGCGACACACCTGCCCAGGTGCGGTGGGGCGACACACCTGCCCAGGTGCGGTGGTGCTGACGTGGCCTCTCTCCCCAGGCCCTGCTGGAGAGGACGGGGTACACCCTGGACGTCACCACGGGACAGAGGAAGTACGGAGGCCCGCCGCCCGACGACGTCTTCAAAGGAACACAGCCTGGAATTGGAACTGAGGTAAAGAATGGCTGAGCGGTTAAGGAGTTGGGCTAATCAGAAGGTTGCCGGTTCGATTAATCGGCCGTGCAAAAATGACGTTGTGTCCTTGGGCAAGGCACTTCACCCTACTTGCCTCGGGAGTATGTTCCTTTACTTACTGCAAGTCTATCTGGATAAGAGCGTCTGCTAAATGACAATGTAAAGATACTTCGTCTCAGAGCGACCCTAACTACGTCGCCGCTCTCTTTTTGGTCGGCTCCATCGTTTGTAAGTCACTTTGGATGAGATTTGGATTTTCTTGCGCAAACAACAAACAAATCTGCGTATTTACTGTCAGAGCAATGGAGTTCACGCGCTACGCCAACTGTAAAAATTGTATTTTTCACCTAAATCTTTTCCTCCGTAGCAACACTGTAAAAAAAAAACAGAACAACGTAGATTTTTTATCAGGCAAATCTCCAGGGCAGACCCACTGGCCTCTCCCCTCTGCATTACCACGCGTAGGACCCTAACCAGATCCAGTCAGTTCCTAGTGGACTGCTGACTGCCCTGGCTGCTTCCTCCACCAGGTGTTTGTGGGGAAGATCCCCAGGGACCTGTATGAGGACGAGCTGGTGCCGCTGTTTGAGAAGGCCGGGCCCATCTGGGACCTGAGGCTGATGATGGACCCCTTGTCGGGCCAGAACCGCGGCTACGCCTTCATCACCTTTTGCAGCAAGGACGCCGCGCAGGAGGCTGTCAAACTGGTGAGGGGGGAGGGGGGGAGAGGGTGGGTGGACGTGGAGGGGAGAGGGTGGGGGAGGGAGGGGGGGGGGTAGATTATGGGATTGGGTGTAATTTAGTGGTAGAACATAGGGACGGTGTAGCTTGGTCGTAGAGCAGGGGATGGGTGTAGCACAAGAGAAGGTTTAGAGTATTCATGTTTGATGTTTCCTGTCTCCAGTGTGACAACTATGAAATCCGGGCTGGGAAGTACCTCGGAGTGTGCATATCTGTGGCCAACAATCGTCTGTTTGTGGGTTCGATCCCAAAGAACAAGACCAGAGACAGCATACTAGAGGACTTTGGTAAAGTCACAGGTAAGATGGTAGTTCCTGTTTATGCGCGTTCCTCCTAGTCAGCGAAATTCTTCCAGGTCAATAAAATCACAGTGCAAATCTCCAGCAGATTTCTCTCTTGTTAGAGTGCTGATCTTTGTCTTCCTCTCCAGAGGGCCTTCAGGAGGTGATCCTGTACCACCAGCCGGATGACAAGAAGAAGAACCGGGGCTTCTGCTTCCTGGAGTACGAGGACCACAAGTCTGCGGCCCAGGCCCGGCGGCGCCTGATGAGCGGGAAGGTGAAGGTGTGGGGAAACCCCGTCACCGTAGAGTGGGCCGACCCTGTCGCAGAGCCAGACCCAGAGATCATGGCCAAGGTCAGACTCGGTCCTTTTCATCCATCTGTCTCCATCTGTCTTTTCCCTCTGTCTCTCTTTCTTCTTCTCTCCCTTTTTGTGTGATGAGTGTGTTTTGTATCATTCTGAGTGTTTGTGTGTGTGTCTCCAGGTGAAGGTGCTGTTTGTGAGGAAGCTGGCCACCCCAGTCACAGAGGAGCTGCTGGAGAAGACCTTCTCCCAGTTTGGGAAGCTGGAGCGAGTCAAGAAGCTGAAGGACTACGCCTTCGTTCACTTTGAGGAGAGGGACGCGGCCGTGAAGGTGGGAAACATCCCCCCCCCCCCACCACGACCCCCTTGCACTCCCTAAGTCAGCGGCCGCAGTCATGTGTCCTTGTTGACACGTGGCGATGACGCCGTTTTCCGCCGTTTTCTCTCTCAGGCGATGGACGAGATGAATGGAAAGGAGCTGGGTGGGGAGGACATAGAGATCGTCCTGGCCAAGCCTCCGGACAAGAAAAGGAAAGAGCGGCAAGCTCAGAGACAGACCACCAGGAACACAGGGTGAGGCTGCTCAGAGGGACAGCCCAGGCTTGACTCACATCTGGTAGATATGAAGGAACCTTGACAGACCTTGAGATTTGACCCGTGTAGCTCACCCCGAGTGTGTTTATTTTTTTGAAAGCTGTGTTGTTGACTTGCTCTTTCCTGCAGGTACGACGATTATTACCACTACCCTCCTCCACGCATGCCTCCTCCGGGCAGGGGGAGGGGCCGAGGGGGGCGGGGGGGCTACTCCGCCTACCCCCCAGACTACTACAGCTATGAGGACTACTACGATGACTACTACGGCGGCTACGACTACCACGACTACCGCGGCGGCTACGAAGACCCCTATTATGGCTACGACGACGTCTACACCATGAGGGGCCGAGGCAGCCGGCCCAGCAGGGGGGCCCCTCCCCCACCCAGGGCCCGCGGGGCACCGCCTACCCGGGGTCGAGGGGGCTACGCTCAGAGGGGGCCTCCCATCGGGGGTCCACGGGGCGGCAGAGGGGGCCGGGGGGCCCCTTTCCAGCCACAGAGGGGTCGGGGTGCCAGGGGTCCCCGGGGGAACCGTGGAGGAAATGTGGGCGGGAAGAGGAAGGCGGATGTGTTCAACCAGCCGGACTCCAAACGCAGACAGACCAACCAACAGAACTGGGGGTCCCAACCCATCGCCCAGCAGCCCCTGCAACAGGGGGCCGACTATTCCGGTAACTATGGTTACAGTAATGACACCCTGGAATTTTCACAGGATTCCTATGGGCAGCAATGGAAGTAAATGCAACAGAAAGGTATTTGGCAGAAAGTAGAAAAAAAGAGAGAAAAAAAAGAGGAGATTGGCCGCAGTTTTTTGATTGACTTTTTATTCTTCATCCCCTCATGAAAACAAACTGACACACACCCCAAAAAAACACTGACAAAAAAAAATGTTAAAATGGACAGACCCCAGAATTGGCTGAAGTTGATTGGCTGAAGAAGTAACCGTTATACTGAAGCAGTTCTTACTCCTTACGGTTACATGGGACATACGTCTTAAAACAACACATACACACCTTTACTCCTTTTTGTTTGTGGTTCTTTTAAAGCCAACAATGAACATTTTAAAAAGCGGACGTTCATTTTCAAAAGTCTGAGAGGACATTAAATCATGAGATTGCCTTGCAGGAAGTTTGTGTCCACCCTCCCCCTCCCCCACTTGTACTCCCTCTCTTTCTGGTTTCTACTAGTCGCTTAGGGACTTGCTTGTAAATATTTGCATATGGCTAGAGCTTCATAATCATTTTTTGCAGTGGTGAAGAAAATAATCCACAGGAAGGAGAGGCGAGAAAAAAAAAAAAGTTTTGTAACGTTAAAACGTGTATGTCTAGCATTTCTAGAGGTAGATTGATTGTGTTTTTTAAATCTGATATTATTATCTTAACTTCCTATGTTTTCTTTGAACTTGCCCGTTAGAACATGGTTTGGCTTACCTTAAGAGCCACCGTTTGTTCTTTGATGTTTGTATTTATAACTTTTACGTTTTGTTCCGTTTCAATAAAACTCAGTTGAGCATCAATTCAATTGTCAGATACCTCAAATTTAATGGTGTCAATCAATATTTTGAGTCGATTCCTACCTCAAATTTCACATTTGGGCAATTTTTTCAATTGTGTATCAAACAAGACTGGACAAGAGAAGATACATAGTTTTTTAATAACCGAAAAACTAAAAAGGATTTTAACCCTTTCACTTTTCAGGATGTCTTCTTTTTTTTTTTTTTACCATAGTAGCACTGTTTGGGCAAGCATTCATATTGTCCCCATTACAATACCATGTGTACATTAAACACCTCAGACCAATTCAATAAAGTGCTAGGAACAAATCACATTTCCTGAAGACACTGTACTGAAAAACTGGCTCAATTGTAATTCACCTCCACTCATCCTTCATGTGGGGCCCGTGGGATAGTTGAATGAGAAACGCTTGATGGAGCTGATTGAATCCATATGGACAAAAACGGATCCGATAATCCTCAAGGGTTAAAATTCTTACCTGACACCAGAATTAATCTCTATATTGAATTAATTTCTTTCTTGTATTCCTTACGCTTTTAAAAAACTTTTTTTTTTTCTTTCATTTTCCAAAGCAACGTGCTTGAGAGCAAATTGCCTTGTGATGAAAGCGCTTGTGTTTGTTCATGTTCTGTCCTTCTATCCCAACATACCCAGGTGGTGAAGCAGGTGCAGCATCGCTAACGTGAGGAGCTCACCCACAACTGTGTTCTTACAAGAGGGTGAGCTAGTTTACAGAGTCGCCTCACCGACTATCACCTCTAATCAAGGGGACATTCCCAGCTCAGGCATGTCACACCTACCTACGCTGTTTAACCACTCTGCTAGGAATCACGAGCCACAGTAAACGTATGCTCGCTCTGTGGGGTGGAAATTCTTTAGAAACACCCCTAAGAGTACTTTTCAGTTTTGTGAACCGTACATACTGGCTCTAGGGGGGGGGGGGATTTGGCCATTACTGTAACCAGCCTGACTGGAGAAAAAATTAATCGGTGGTTCTCAAAAGCCGATTGTTGTCAGGTTCTGTCTGGATTAAAGAGTCCCCAAATTAGACCATGATGGATTTACTAAGAGGGTGAACCCCCTGCCCTGGTCTTTATAAACACCTGTCACTTGTGGGACTCCTCGTGTTAATCTCCAGTCTGTGCCTTCTCAAATCTAAGTCTAAGGAGAAACCGTTATCCTTTTTTGCCACTAGAGGGAGACATCTCAATGACGATGGATATACATGGTTTTCATATTTCCTCTGACAGAAAGGCAATATTACTGTTCAATTGGCTGTTAAATATCTGATAAAGACTCAATAATAAATGCCTGTTAGTATCCTGGTTCTTAAAAATGTATTCATTTTTCAGTCATGTCGTGTTTTTAAGATTCGGTCGAGACCAGCAAATATTAGAACAATGGATGTCCCTGGAAATAGCTGTACTTGCTGTTAGTGTCCACTAGAGGGCAGAATATATATTTTCTTCTGTATATAATTATGTAGGGTTGGGGTTATAATATATATATATTTTATTCTTTAATTAACAGGCAAATGTATAACTTGGAGTGGTTAATTCACCCCCCTGTGATTTGATTTGCTTTTGATTGACAGGTGTCAAATTTAAGGCGTTCTAAGAGTTTATTTGACAGTGTGTTAACTGATGAGTATGGCTGTGTTTGTGTTTATATGTTGGCTTTGTCACTAGGCTGCAGGTGCGCAGCAGTCACACCTGCCCTCCTCCATCCCTCCCAGCTGTAGGCGTGGCTCAGAGGGAGAGGAACCAGGGGTAAGGTCTTATTCCAGTACCACAGTGGTTACTTACAAACCCTTTCACCCTCCTGTTAAAATCATCGCACTCTGCACCAGTCACAATGCGAGACGTCACAATCGCAAATTATCTCACAATCTCAAATGATGTCACAATCGCAAATGACGACACACCCTTTAGAACATCCACATACAGGACTTGTTGATTTTAGTGTTTGCCAGCATTGTTTGCCTCACATTCTAGAAACCATTCAGCTAACATGGACCTTACACGATGGCCATTTTCAGACTCTTGCCCTAGAGAGTTGTCACCTGGCCCCCAGTCCAAGATCCCAGCGTGGGCTTCCGTGGGCCTGGACATCCCCCAGGAAGAGCTGGCAGCCTTCCTGAGGAGCCAGACAGAGGCCAAACCTCCAGCCCTGGCCCAGGTGGTGGATCTCCTCTCCTCCCCGGTCTGGGCTCTGCTCCTCGCGGTCACCTTTGTGGCCGTCGCCGTCTACGACGCTTACAGAAGCTTCCGGAGGAGGAAGGTGAGCCGGCTCAGACCGTGTTTGTTGATCGTAGTTTGTCTGTCTCTTTGTGTGATTCTCTCTAGTTTTGTAATTGGCTACCGATAACTAACACTGTGACTTTAATAACCCCACCCTTCCTCCCAACACCTGTATCTAACCGCTGTCTCGTCTCCCCCCCCCACCAGGGCCGTGAGGAAGAGAACGCCCTGTCAGACCAGCTGAGGAGGATTGTGGCCCTGAGGAGCCGGCTAGAGGACATGGCCCTCAGGCTGGAGGCTCTGGAGGGGACCAGCAGGGCTCTGAGGGCCCAGGGCATCCAGGGCCTCTGTCCCCTACACCACCACCTCCGCCAGGGGGGCCCCACGCTGCCCACCCCGCTGTCTGGGGAGGGGAGGGTAGATGGCAGCCCCTTTACGGCTGCTGATGGCCCGTAGGGTCTGCCTGAGAGAGGACGTGCTCCATTGGAAGCGTGGGACATACTCAAAAACAACAACAAAAATATGTTCAGATTTTGTTATGTGTTTTTGTTAAATACATTTTGTTGGAGAGAAAAGTGTTTGAGTCATTTATTTGGAGAGTTTGTGTTGTGTGTCTTTTCTGTGAGGGAATGTTTCAAGTTTATTGTTGGAATCTGCAGTATTAAGTGGGGCAACATTTTAAACATTTCACATGAATGTGGATAAATACATAAATCTGGTTGCCTAGCATAATGACCTCAACATTCTATTTCAACACAAAAAGTATCCTGAGGAAATGTACAACTCAACATTCAACCAACATGTTTCTTTCAATCCACCTCTTGACGACAGAAGCAAATCTTTAGAAGATGTGTGTAAGTACTTGTGTACTTTTTACACAAATATCTATACTTCTTACACTGATTACACGGTTGTAACACTTATTACGTTATTACACTGTAGTTACAGTTTTTGTTATTACACTTGATACACCTGTTACACCGTTATTACGTTGTTATTACACTGTTAGGTTGTTATAACACTTGTTACACTGGTAGAGGGAGTTAGCGATGTCGACATGACAGATCGGAGACATTCCTGATCAGCCATGGCCATATGGGCTCGGCATATGGGCTTGGCAATGCCTATGGTGTGTTTTGGTATCAATGTATTAATATGATGTGAGGTCCAGTTACCAAGTGACAGTAAAACAGGTAGTAGTAAAGGCTCCTTTTTAAATATGTCAGAGCCTATAATCTTTACTCTAACTTGAGTGAAAGGTGTTGCCCCGGGATGCGAAGCAATTCTCTGATGTGTCCGACTAAAACATTCGACACCAGCCGCGATGATTCTATGGGCTTTTATAATAATGAAAATTGTAATTTGTGATTTCGATTTATTGATTTGATAGAATACAAAGATGTTACATTTCGTGCCTACACGCATACATATGGATTATAATACGACTTCTAAATCATAATATACCTACTTGCCATAATTTACATTCATTGATTATCTTTTTTTCAACACCTTTTCTTTTGACTTTGAATTCACAATAAAAATTTAGAAAGACTAAGTTTAAAACGCTGCATTGGCATTCACGTGGTCAAAAATATTTGACGTCATTTAGAAGCCCGAGCCAAGATGGCGGCTGCAGGAGGAGAGCCTTCTTCCCAGGGCGGTTCGGATGATTTATTTCAACACTTCTACACGGAGGTTTGTCAAATTCAACAGAAATACGTATAGAGGTGTCATCATTTACCTTCCTCAAAAGATTGATCAGTCTCGGTCTATTACTCTCTCGAATATGATCCAGCTAACATGAGACCATCACTACTGCTAGCTAACGTTAGCTAGTTGTCTAGCGAGCTCAAATCTATCATCTTATATTAGCTAGATATGCTTAATTTTGTTATCTATTTATCTCATCATTGCTCTCCATGCTGCTGTCAAAGCCAACGTCCTAGCCATTTACCGATCATGTTCCAGTGGGGCATAGTTATGCCACCACCACCTGGCATTCAAGTCTACCACCACCTAGTTAGCTTGCTAGCCGCATGATAGCGCTAACACTCAACTGTATGGTATTGTTATTGTCACACAGGTAAAGCAGATTGAGAAGAGGGACTCTGTGTTGACCTCAAAGCAGCAAATTGACCGACTGCTCCGACCGGGATCATCTTACTTCAATCTGAACCCTTTTGAGGTATGCGCGGTTACTCTCCGCTAACCCGGTTAACGTCACTTACACGTTCTCTAATTGAGGTGACCGAGAGAACCGTCTGGACCAATTGGCATTGTTTCGTTCGAATCAGTGTTTTGATCTTGTTATCAGCGTGCCCTGAACTAGCCTGTCGACATGTTAATGAGACGTCTGTTGGATTGAAGGTGTTGCAGATTGATCCCGAGGTCACAGAGGACGAAATGAAGAAGAGGTTTCGACAGGTACGAACATGGCATACCAGTTCAGAACAGAGATGTCTCCAACAACTTTTTTTTTCCGTCAAGGATACAATTATCTTCCTCTTTCCCCCAGCTGTCCATCTTAGTCCATCCAGATAAAAACCAAGATGATCCAGAGAGAGCACAGCAAGCCTTCGAAGGTACAAATGAAATGCTAAGTTGTTCTACATTACCCAGTTCAATGGCGGCTGTAATACTAGTGAGGAATTAACGTCACGGTGTCTTTAGCCGTGGACAAAGCCTACAAGCTTCTTCTGGATGGTGAGCAGAAGAAGAGAGCGGTGGATGTGATCCACGCAGGAAAAGAGTATGTTGAACACAATGTGAGTGATCCTGCTTTTACCATCATCCACACTCCTCAGATGTACGTACTTCCCACCCACGACAGTCATCCTCAGAGCTCACCTGCCAATTCCCCCCCCCCCCCAGTTGAATAAGTCAAACTCTGTATTAACACTGCCTGTCTGTGCCATTGAACTGCCAGCTTTAGGATTGGTGTTGTCTGGCTATAACGGTGTTTGTAAAAAGGTGTTTGTGTGAGTGAGACAGAGGACCCTAGTTCAAAGTGTGTGGGCAGTTCAGGGAAGGAGCAATACTGCTGAGTGATGCCAAGACCCACCTGTTACATCTGTATCTGTGTAGGTTAGGGTTCACCTTATTGGCTGCATGTACACCTGTATCTGTGTAGGTTAGGGTTCACCTGATTGGCTGCATGTACACCTGTATCTGGAGGTTAGGGTTCACCTGATTGGCTGCATGTACACCTGTATCTGGAGGTTAGGGTTAACCTGATTGGCTGCATGTACACCTGTATCTGTGTAGGTTAGGGTTCACCTGATTGGCTGCATGTACACCTGTATCTGGAGGTTAGGGTTCACCTGATTGGCTGCATGTACACCTGTATCTGGAGGTTAGGGTTCACCTGATTGGCTGCATGTACACCTGTATCTGGAGGTTAGGGTTCACCTGATTGGCTGCATGTACACCTGTATCTGTGTAGGTTAGGGTTCACCTGATTGGCTGCATGTACACCTGTATCTGGAGGTTAGGGTTCACCTGATTGGCTGCATGTACACCTGTATCTGGAGGTTAGGGTTCACCTGATTGGCTGCATGTCTTCATTTCTCCCAGCCTTTCCTGTCACACTTCACTTGACTGTTTAAGTGACTTCGTTTTTCACTTATTTGTCTTTTTGCTTTTGACAGATGAAGGAGAAGAAGAAACAGCTAAAGAAAGATGGCAAACCCCAGTTTGTTGAGGAAGACGACCCGGAAATGGTCAGTTACACATTCAAACTCTGCATCTCTGTGTTTATAAGAGAGTGTTTAGGTTGCGAACAAAACGCAGCTTCTCCGTGTCAGATGAAACTCATGTCGTCGGCTCACCGGGGAAGAGTGCGTACCACATAGGCTAAGGCCTTACCGCAGGGGACCGGGTTCGATTCTGGCCCGGGGCACATTTCCTGCATGTGCTCCCCTCTCTCTCCACTTTGTTCTCTCTCTGACTGTCTCTATCAAGATAAAGATCAGAAGAAAATTATATGTTTTTTTGACAGTTACAGATGGACAAAACTAATGCCTTGTTTTGTTTTGGTCCTCAGTTCAGGCAAGCGGTGTACAAGCAAACCATGAAGCTGTTTGCAGAACTAGAGATTAAGAGGAAGGAGAGGGAAGCCAAGGATATGCATGAAAGGTAGGAGGCTGTCAGTCAATCACCTGTGTCCCAAAGCCTCTGGTTGTCCATGTCAACAGAGAGCCAACACAGACGGTTTAGTATTAAAGCAGCAACCACAATTTGTCTTCTTTTTTTTCTTCTCCACAGGAAAAGGGCGAGAGAGGAAGAGATCGAAACACACGAGAAAGCCAAACGGGATAGGGAGTGGCAGAAAAACTTTGAGGTATGTTTTAATTTTTTAATGATGGAATTATCGTCGTCATGGTTGATTTGTATCTGGGAAGAAAAGTGCTGTTTTGGGGGGACAGTACCTGAGATTTTGTACCTGATGCTGTAGGGAGGTAAAATCCTCTTTATTTCCCTCAGGAAACGAGGGACGGTCGAGTGGATAGTTGGAGAACCTTCCAGGCCAAGGGCAAGAAAAAGGAGAAGAAGAATAGATCGTTCCTTAAGCCGCCCAAGGTTAAGATGGAACAGAGAGAGTGATTGGTCTGATGTGGTGCGGGAGGGATGGCCCCTCCCCCTTTGATGGCCCCTCCCCGTTCGATGGCTCCTCCCCCTTCCTCATCAGACACCCCACCTGTAAAGTGTAGGTCTGCGTCCCCCATTCTTTTTAATGTACATATTTGTGATCTTCAACCTCCGAGAGCATCCGAATGAGCTCAATAAAGAATGAAAGGAAATCTTCCATCTCTGTATCAACCTTAAGTTTGTCATGAATCTTGTGCTGTAATCTTTTATTTTTTTTATTGTACCATTAAATAAACGCTTGTTTGTAACAAGCCGATTTTCACGCCGTCTCAAGTTAACTGCCATTTGGTTGTCTTAATTTTTTTCTAAAATATATAGAAATCATGACAGTCACCCATTTTGGGTTTTCTCCACAAGGCAAGAAGAGTGATTATTTTCTGCAGCTCTGTTCAGTTTGCAAATCCTCCGTAGTAGAAGACTTTCTGTTTAAGTCCTGGATGGAGTCTTGTGGTTGATCATGGGAAACTAATCTACAGTATTGTCAATAAACTGAAAATATTCTCAAACGGTAATATGCAAGTGTGTAAACTTGTACTCATTACTGTACTGTATAGATCTGTTAAATACTAACAGATTTTAACAATCATTTAATCATTCTTTTGGCAGAGGCAAATTGTGCAAACAATACAATGTAACAAAGTTAGAATTCACAGTACAAAGGAATAATTATATCTACTATTAATATATATTATATGAACCTCATAAAATGTTTCAATATGTTAAGAAACATCAACAAGGAAACAAGACACACAGCATCTAGCAACGTAAATGCAAGTACACTTCTGCAATCAAACTATTGCTCTCAATCTGTCCAGGTGCCCCGAGGTCCCTCACGATCAGAGGGGATCCTCAATGTCCTGCATGTAATGTTGCTGTGTGATCTCCAGGTAGCGACTATGGCAGAGGCTTTAGACACGTTCCTCCTCACATGACCTTGCACGGTTCGGCAGTTGGAGTCGTGTTGGTGTTGCCCGTCAGCCCATCTAGACTGAGACCCTGGAACGCTCCGAATAAAGTGTTTGGGTTCTTCTTGGGTGGCTTCCTGGTGTTAGAACTCTGCAAAGAGACGAAGAAGATAATGGGATGAGCAGTCACCTTGGAAGTCGGTTCTGACTGCACAAACATGTCAACACACACGTACCCTACGAAGACAGTGCTGGCTCCTGAAGTTTGCTCTCACAGTTCTCTCAGCATTCTTCTTGGCAAACTTGGCCTCTCTCAGTTTCCTGATCCACAGAGCACAGGCACACACAAGGAAGATTAGACACGTGCACGACTAAACAAGCTCAAAGCACTTCACAATGTTACCCGTAATCCTACATGCTAGGACTACCAAAGATTATCTACACAAATCACTCCTAGCAACCCCGCTTCTTTACAAAAGTAGCCAAGGCCTACCCAAGAGAGGCACTTCCAAACATCACCCCCCCCCCGTCGTTACTTATTCCCATCGCCGTACCGTTCTCTCTGAAGGTCCGCTTGATAGACCCGGAGCCAGGAGTCCGGAACTTTCTGGCTGGTGCACGGGGCGCTCTTCCTACGAACGACGCTCTTTCTGCGAGCGATGCTCTTCCTGCGGACGGCCGGGGTGTTCTTGACGCTACCACGCCTGCCGTTCTTCGTCCCGTACACGTAGTTGGTCAGCTGCTTGATGGGAGCTGCCAGTGACTTCTTCATAGCCGCATCCATCTCTGTGGCTTTTGTGTACGTGTGTGTACGTCAATGATACTGTTTTCTACTCCTACCAGAACTCCAGTTTGGGAGTGCTTTTGTGTAAGGTGTCAGTAAATTTCAGGGTCGAAGAACGGACTGTCCAGCCACAGATCTACAGATGCAAATACATGCAGTAGCAACAATTACAAAAAACAATCCCGCGCAAAGTCGAACGTCCAACCGCAACGTTAAAACAAAAGTATCTGAATTATCTGAACAAACTTCTCACGCGTGTTCGATCCGCGGAGGGATCTTCACTACTGAGTCTCAGCAACGGCGGTCCTCAGGTAGGGCCTACGCTGCTCGGGTTCGTCCCTCAGGTACACTCTTCAGGATTGGATCAGACTCTGTTCCCAGCTGCTCTTAAACGAGATTGGAGATAACTCCACCTGCTTGTCTACTAGATTAGCTACTCTTACGTCTTCAGGTAATCTCATAATCTGCCGGCGAGGAAGGATACGGACCTGGGGTGGGGTGGTGGGGGGACAACTCTTGAATGGGGACATGATGTTTATACAGGACGAGTTTAACGAAATATGTTTTTCAAGGGGCGAATTCATCTCAGTTGTGAGTTAAAGGACGTTTTGTAGTTATAGGAAGTTAATTTTACTTTTTGGTTTACATTCTCGAGGACAGTCATGTCAAAAAACACTAATCTTTCACCAGAACGTTATTTCATTCTCTATTTTGAGGTTACTACTGGTATTTATAAATAACCAGCAGCTATAGGATCAAGCATGACCCATTAGGGTATTTTTGTCAATGGACAGATGATTGGGTGACTTGACCTCATGTTTGAAAAAGAGCTGGCACCAGTAACAGATGGCAGAGACAATTTGGCAAAGAAGGGATTTCGTGTTCACAGGGGAAGAGCACGGGGGACTGATGACGAATGCCAAGATGGGTGGACCAATCACAGGCCCGGTGTTGACAACTGCAAACACGATAGAACTGATGTGTAGTCTACCAATTGATATACCGATGTGACCCTTCCATTTCTGTCTCCATAAGTATTTTAGGGTTTCTGCAGGTTTTAGTAAGTCAAATTTCAGACCTACACGACGATTTACCCCCCAAAAATATTTTTATTTCAATGAATATAGTCATTGAAAAAGTATTAATTAAATTTAGGATAAAGCAATCAAAAATCTATTCACATATGAATTGCAATTCAGTCTTCTAGCAATTCACATTGATTCACTTTTTCTTTTTTTTTAAACATGTAAGCATATATAAAATCGCAATTTGTTTAAAAAATCAAAATTATCTGACCTCAAGAATCGGAACAAAACCCGATCAAAAGATTCTCAGCCATAATAGACGAAGCTGTACATTTCTGTTAAATATTTATCTGTGTTGCAGAAATAACATCCGTCTGGCCGTTTTTAAGACGTTTTTAGTTCAGAATTGTAGACTTTTTTAAGACCACCTGGGAACCTTGTTTAAGATGATTCCTGCATGTTAGGTAGACATTTCAGTTTGTCAGAAGTTAAAACTGGAAGCGACCCCAAATCATGTAAAGTAATCTCTTTCTAATCTAATCATATTAGTTATTCTTGAACTTTAATTGTCCACTTCACCCTTTTGTCACTATTTTCAATAAGATTATTTCCATTATCGTTCTGTCTCTCGATCCATCTATCACTTTGATAACAAATACTCTCCATCTTTCCATCCCTTGGTGTGGCGCGTTCAGACGAGAACCAACCAGACCGCCACTGAGTACTTTTCATAGAAATAAATGGGGACGCCATCTTAAAAGACAAAAGTATCTTACTCTAGTTATATTAACTCTATGGAGCCAACGCCACCAAACCCACAACGGAGGACAGTCACTCCCTGCTCTCCCAAAATGAAGGATTGAGTCAGTCAGGTTATTTGAAGACCACCTGCCTCCCCTTGACTCTGCCAGAGTCTGAGGGTGACAGGGATCACGCTGGAACCCTCGGCAGGGAGGACTCATCTTTATTTCTACACAATCGTACATATATACAGGTTTATACATTTAAATTCATACAAAAACAAACTTATGTACAATGGAGGAGGGGGGCGGGGCACTGTTGCTTCCATAATAAATACTGTAAACACATGCTGTGTCATGTCCTGGATGTGTGCTTAATCTCATAGACCACAGGCCTGAATCCTTCACACATGGAAAAAGGCAGTTTGTGTAGTGGTGTGTGTGTGTGTGTGTGTTTATATCGGGACTTCCCAAGAAGATAAGAGAAAGGACAGCCAATTAAAATAAAACAGTTGGGGAAAAAAAAAAGTGAACAATACATTATAATGCCGGCGTATTAATCCAGCCCCCACACAAAGAAGCGTTGCATAACGTAACAGAAATAACTATTTACCTATATCAGAGGCTACACAGGCCTATATGGGTGGAGTGTTCATCAATGCCTAGACTTGTCATCTCACCAGCTCAAACGAGAACCAAACATTCCATGTTGTCTTTCACAGAACGAGCAAACACAATTCTGCTCTTGGCTGTGTCTCAAGCCTCGCTTCAAACCAAAGGGGTTTGACGTCGCTCCCAGGCTGCGGTTCTGCCTCCCAAACGCAGGGCAGCCCCATACGCTCAGAAATATCCCTCCTCACCAGCACATGCAGAGGGAAGGCCGGGGGGGGGGGGGTCTGCTATAGCTGGGGGGTAAAACAATCCTTTCTTGGTCACTGTACCTCGACAGAGAGGGAAGGGAGGGAGGTGAGAACTATACTCCTTGATTCCTTCCCGCCTCTGCAGTCTCCTAGCTGAGGGTCTGTCTCTCTCTGGGAGTCTGTCTGGGGAAGCAGTCTGGAGGGGGTCTGGGTGTGCTGGGAGCAGAAGGGAGGGAGGGAGGAAGTCCATGCTACGAAGATCAGATCACGAGAACACCTTGAGACAGCCACAGGCCTCACCTGACACACCTAGTCTGCGCTCAGCCTCCAGCCGGTCAGGGGTCGAGGGGGTGATCAGGGGAGGCCCCGTGTCACCGGCTGATGTCGCGGTTCCCCTCCCAGCTCTTCCCTCCCGCTGGGTCGCCTGCCACGCCGGCCTCGAAGAAGGGGTGTTTCAGGGAGTCGGCCAGCGCCAGCCGCTTGGACGGCTCGTACTCCAGCATGCTCTCGATCAGGTCAAACAGCTGGTGGTGATCCTCTGCCTCAGACAGCAGGTACCTCTGAGGGAGGTGAGGGGGGGGGAGGAAGGTGAGGGAGGTGAGGATGGAGGTGAGGGAGGTGAGGGGGGGGAGGGAGGTGAGGGGGGTGAGGTGAGGGAGGTGAGGGGGGAGGTGAGGGAGGTGAGGGGGGGGAGGAAGGTGAGGGGGGTGAGGTGAGGGAGGTGAGGGGGGAGGTGAGGGAGGGAGGTGAGGGGGGAGGTGAGGGAGGGAGGAGGTGAGGGAGGTGAGAAGGGGAGGTGAGAGGTGAGGGAGGGAGGGGGGAGGTGAGGGAGGTGAGGGGGGGAGGTGAGGTGAGGGAGGTGAGGGGGGAGGTGAGGGGGGAGGTGAGGGAGGGAGGGGGGGAGGTGAGAGGTGAGGGGGGAGGTGAGGGAGAAAGAGAGAGATGTCAGTCCCTGCAGTGAGACCACAGATGGTGTTTTATCCTCCTGCCTCCTCTCTCCTCCTCTCTGCTCTGGTCCACTTACCCTCAAAGGCTTGCAGTTCTCCCTCACGTACTTCCCTGCAGACGAGCTCTCGTCCCAGTCCAGACGGCCTCGGTAGAAATACTTCTGTTTCCTGGAGGGCAGGCAGATCATATGTGAGAGTGTGTGTGTTAGTGTGTGTGTATGTGTGAGAGTGTGTGTGTGTGAGTGCATGCACGCGTGCAGTTCTGACCTGGTCTTGCGGATCATTCTAGAAGGCACCGGGCCCAGGATTCTCTCCATCATGGCCAGATGCTCCCTGTTGTCATGCGTCTGAGACAGAGTTTGTCCAGTTAGACAAGCAGCTTCTCGACACAGATAAATACCAACCAACAGCCATGTCCAAAACCTGCTCCTGAATCCCAAATCAACTGCCTCCTAAATCATAGACCAACAACTACGGGTACAGTGGAATTCTTGACTGTTTCCTAACTTTGTTATAACAGACATATATGGTTATTAAAGTAAACTTCCTGAAAGAAAAACACAAACACATTAAATCTGCAAATATCCATTAACAGACTTCCTCTCAGCTAAGGATCAGTATTGGCTCTTTATGGGGGATAAAGCCCCCCCCCTCCCTGGTTGATCTGTAGTGATGTCATCGGCCCATATGAGGCGCTGGGTCCTGACCTGGTCCGGCCCCTCCTCACCAGACCTCAACCAGGGGGTAATCCCCTGGGATTAGCAGCCTGCCTCCCTCCTGCTCCCTGAGAATGTCTCTTTCTGTGTGTGTGTGTGTGTGGGTGTGAGAAAGACAGTGTGTGTGAGAAAGAGAGAGTGGGCCAGAGGAGCAACAAACACACACTTTCTCTCACACACACACAGGATAGACAGGAGTGTGTGTGTGTGTCTCGTAGGAGCGCAGGCTAGTTTGTCCCGTACCTGGAACAGCGTGAAGCCCAGGTAGTACTCAAACAGGATGCAGCCAAGGCTCCACACGTCACAGGGCTGACTCCAGCCCAGCTCTGTAGGACCACAGCACACACAACATGTCACAGGGCTGACTCCAGACCAGCTCTGCAGGACCACAGCACACACAACATGTCACAGGGCTGACTCCAGACCAGCTCTGCAGGACCACAGCACACACAACATGTCACAGGGCTGACTCCAGACCAGCTCTGCAGGACCACAGCACACACAACAGGTCACACACACAGGACCAGTGACCACCACCCACCAGGACACATTCCTTTGTTTAGCAGATGCTTTCATCTACAGCGACAGACAAATAGGTTCCCTGCTTAGAGCTGGGAAGGTGTTAGGTTGGTAGAGCTTGCTGGTTGAACTCTAAGGTCAATGTTTGGATGACAACACCAGTTTGCGTGCTAGGGTTTATGTCTCAACAGAGGACAGTTTGTGAAGCCTTAACAAGCCTAGGAGCCCCTGGCACCACCAGGGAGACACCCGGATTTAGCCTGCGCTTAAAAGTGCCCCAGAAGCAGTGGCAGGGCTCCAGTAATGTGGTGCTCTCCTGGAGGAGGGCTTTCCAAGAGGCTCAGTGGCACTTCGGAGAAGATGTCAACCTAGCTCTCAGGAACTACGGTACGAAAATACATCTACGTACCAAAACAAAAGTTGTGTCATGTTCTGATGGAAGGGTGCCAATATCCTAACAGAGGAGTTCTAATGGAAGAGTTCTAACAGAGGAGTTCTAATGGAAGAGTTCTAACAGAGGAGTTCTAATGGAAGAGTTCTAACAGAGGAGTTCTAATGGAAGAGTTCTAACAGAGGAGTTCTAATGGAAGAGTTCTAAAAGAGGAGTTCTAATGGAAGAGTTCTAACAGAGGAGTTCTAATGGAAGAGTTCTAAAAGAGGAGTTCTAATGGAAGAGTTCTAAAAGAGGAGTTCTAATGGAAGAGTTCTAAAAGAGGAGTTCTAATGGAAGAGTTCTAAAAGAGGAGTTCTAATGGAAGAGTTCTAAAAGAGGAGTTCTAATGGAAGAGTTCTAAAAGAGGAGTTCTAATGGAAGAGTTCTAAAAGAGGAGTTCTAATGGAAGAGTTCCAGCCTGTTACTGAGATCTACGAAGAGTGATCCAGCGTTTTACTGTGACCACAGGAACAGGGTTAGGGGACTGCCCTTGTGTGACCTTGGGGGGGGGGGGGGGGGGGGTCAGAGTTCAGGGTTAGGTGACTGACCTAGTATGACCTCGGGAGGGGAGGGGGGGTCAGAGTTCAGGGTTAGGTGACTTACCTAGTATGACCTCGGGAGGGGAGGGGGGGTCAGAGTTCAGGGTTAGGTGACTTACCTAGTATGACCTCGGGAGGGGAGGGGGGGTCAGAGTTCAGGGTTAGGTGACTGACCTAGTATGACCTCGGGAGGGGAGGGGGGGTCAGAGTTCAGGGTTAGGTGACTTACCTAGTATGACCTCGGGAGGGGAGGGGGGGTCAGAGTTCAGGGTTAGGTGACTGACCTAGTATGACCTCGGGAGGGGAGGGGGGGTCAGAGTTCAGGGTTAGGTGACTGACCTAGTATGACCTCGGGAGGGGAGGGGGGGTCAGAGTTCAGGGTTAGGTGACTGACCTAGTATGACCTCGGGAGGGGAGGGGGGGTCAGAGTTCAGGGTTAGGTGACTGACCTAGTATGACCTCGGGAGGGGAGGGGGGGTCAGAGTTCAGGGTTAGGTGACTGACCTAGTATGACCTCGGGAGGGGAGGGGGGGTCAGAGTTCAGGGTTAGGTGACTGACCTAGTATGACCTCGGGAGGGGAGGGGGGGTCAGAGTTCAGGGTTAGGTGACTGACCTAGTATGACCTCGGGAGGGGAGGGGGGGTCAGAGTTCAGGGTTAGGTGACTGACCTAGTATGACCTCGGGAGGGGAGGGGGGGTCAGAGTTCAGGGTTAGGTGACTGACCTAGTATGACCTCGGGAGGGGAGGGGGGGTCAGAGTTCAGGGTTAGGTGACTTACCTAGTATGACCTCGGGAGGGGAGGGGGGGTCAGAGTTCAGGGTTAGGTGACTTACCTAGTATGACCTCGGGGGCGCGGTAGTGCCTGGTGGACACGATGGTGCTGTGGTGCTCGTGGTCGAATGTGGCGCTGCCAAAATCCACCACCCTCACCGCCGTACTCTTCACCGTGCGCTCATCACGTTTCTGTCAGGGAGCAACGGAGCAACACAAGTTATCCTGCTGGGTGTCGTGTTCGGAATGTAGACAAGACGTTCATGTTCGCGCCAGCTAGATGTCAGTAAGCGACCTTGTATAACCCCGCCTGTAGCAGTCGAGGAAATCGCTTCTCGAGTTTGAGAAAAATAATTTTGTCCCTCCCTCCTCCTACCTTCTCTACATTGTAGGTCATGGTGAAGTCTGAGTTGACAAACAGGATGTTTTCTGGTTTCAGGTCTGTGTGGGTCAGCTTGTTGTCATGGAGAACTGTTGGGGGAGGGGGAGGGAGAGAGAGAAAAGCCTGGTTAGAACACAAAACGATAAACACTTCCTTCCAAGATGTCTTTCACAGATTAATGATTCCTGTCAGATAAGCAGTCCTATGAGCTGTGGTTGAGCTAGTGGCTCCCCCTTGTGGTTGAAGGCTGTGTCCTACAGCCAGTGGCGCCACCATGTGGCTGAAGACTGTACTACAGCAAACAATGGTGACTTTTCATGGCAAACGTAAAGGGCGGGAGTGATTACGTCAACAGAGGATGAACGAGGGTCTGTGTGCCTGTGAGAACGCTCACGAACGCTGGGGTCAAGGGTCAGACACTGCAAACAAGCCAACACATCAAGTGTGCTCAACTTCAGTATAACCAGTGCAGCGCCACATCGTTGCAAGCTGGGAGGTCAAATAAGTAAGGTTTATATTTGTTTTTAATCAAATGCATGAACGTAACACTTAATGGTGTTACTTTCTTGTAAGTGATTTGAAAATAAGTACTTGAAATAAAAACGTATGACTTGACTGAGTTCTTGATTTAAAAAGTATGAGGTAGATGGAGACGGAGAGAGATGGAGAGAGCAAATGGCCTCCGAGGGAGAACTTACATTTGACGGCCAGGCAGACCTGGTAGGCCATGTGGCGGACCTGGCTGATGGAGTAAGGCAGATAGTTGTTCTCCTTCAGGAAGTCAAAGGTGCTAAGGGCCAGCAACTCGAAGGAGATGCACATGTGGCCGTGGTAGTCGAACCAGTCGTGCATCTGGACACACAGGCTGGAGGACAGAGACAGAGAGAGACAGAGAGACAGAGAGACAGAGAGACAGAGAGAGAGAGAGAGAGAGAGAGAGAGAGCAAAAACACCATCAACCACTGGACAGAACGTCCCTCCACACGTGAAGCAGGATGAGGGTAAGAGGGAGAACTGTTGTACAGGAAGTAGGAACAACTATAACCATCTCACTCATTGAGCAGACACAGACAGCGGGATTTGAACCTGCGACCTCTCGATCGGGTGTCAGATGCTCTAACCGCTACGCTGAAACTCACTGTTTGTTCTCTGGGTCCTTCTCGTTGATCCTCTCCAGAACGTTGATCTCCAGACGCGCTGCCTCCTTGTACTTCTCCACGTTCTTGATGATCTTCAGAGCGACGTTGGCCCCGCCCCTGAGGAACACAGACGTATGACATGTTACTGACAGACAGAGAGAACACTGCCCCAAACGGCTCCCATAATGCACCACTGACAGGAATTTTCGTGCGTAACACATCTGAATGTTAAAAGGAACAGATCAGTGGCAAATTTTTCCCTTTCAAGTTTCCAGATAATGTCTTGTACAAATAAATAACGAAGAAAAAATAAAAGATACATGTATCAGTGTAGGGAAAAATAAGACTTAATCATTTGATGCCAGTGAAGCATCAAGTTACGGCAGTGAGATGTGGCATGGGGACATAAATAGCGCTATTGGTTTTCTATTAGAGGTATCAGTTGCTAAAAGCTCCGGCCGCAGCGGTGCAAAACGCAACTAGTTTGGTTTGCCTTCCAGCTGCTGTGAAAAACGCAATTGCTCCACTATTAATCTGGGGTGGTCAGGGGGTGTGGGGAGAGAGCAGAGAGAGAAGGGGGGAGAGGGGAGAGAGCAGAGAGAGAAGGGGGGAGAGGGGAGAGAGCAGAGAGAGAGAAAAGCAGACACAGCCAGTGAGGCAAGGCAGAGAGACAGAGACGGCAAGGCAGAGAGACAGAGACGGCAAGGCAGAGAGACAGAGACGGCAAGGCAGAGAGACAGAGACGGCAAGGCAGAGAGACAGAGACGGCAAGGCAGAGAGACAGAGAAGCAGAGAGACAGAGACGGCAAGGCAGAGAGACAGAGACGGCAAGGCAGAGAGACAGAGACGGCAAGGCAGAGAGACAGAGACGGCAAGGCAGAGAGACAGAGACGGCAAGGCAGAGAGACAGAGACGGCAAGGCAGAGAGACAGAGACGGCAAGGCAGAGAGACAGAGACGGCAAGGCAGAGAGACAGAGACGGCAAGGCAGAGAGACAGAGAAGCAGAGAGACAGACTAGATAGAGAGAGACAGGCAGGCGTTCCCCAGGCGGTTATTCAGGGAGTAATCCGCCCAGCCCCAAACGCTTCCATGTGATCGAGTAACAACAACAGGCTCAGGAAGGACTAGCGAACACGCTCCAGGACAGGAGCGCTGCGTGAGAGCAGGCCTGCTGATCTACCATCACGCCTGCTGATCTACCATCACGCCTGCTGATCTACCATCACGCCTGCTGATCTACCATCACGCCTGCTGATCTACCATCACGCCTGCTGATCTACCATCACGCCTGCTGATCTACCATCACGCCTGCTGATCTACCATCACGCCTGCTGATCTACCATCACGCCTGCTGATCTACCATCACGCCTGCTGATCTACCATCACGCCTGCTGATCTACCATCACGCCTGCTGATCTACCATCACGCCTGCTGATCTACCATCACGCCTGCTGATCTACCATCACGCCTCATCTCCGCTGTGTTCCAGGGCCAACCTGTGTCACAGGTCCCACACCTTGTTTACACCCTGAGAATAACGAGCTAGGTCTTCATAACCCAACAGCTGGACCAACGCGGATGACCGGTTGGCTCCCTGTCGGTCACCATAAACCGGGGAGAAACCAGACTCCCAAAGAGGGTCTGGATGACGCGAGCAGACAGCTGGCGTTTGTTTGGCAATTTTTCCTGCTTTATCGGACAGTTTTAAATAAAGTGCGACAGGAGAAGCAGAGAGAGCGAGCTCCAGACAGAGAGAGGAAGACGTGCAGCAAAGGGCCAAGGCAGGATTTGAACCCTGGCCGCGGGGTGAGACCTCAGCCTACACGGTACACTCATACACACCTGCGGTGGTCGACACACTGCATCACCCGGCCAAACGTGCCTTCCCCCAGCGTGTTGAGGATTTCGTCTGCAACACACACAGAGAGGGGGGAGAGAGGAAGCGGGGAGAGAGGAGGTAAAGGGAATTAGAGATGTGGCCAGAACAGACACTTTAGACACACAAAGTGACAGGCGTTCCCTAGCAACGCCCACGACCCCTTCCCCAAAACGTAGAGCGGAACTACGCCACTCAGGACACATAACCTAGGATAATTTGGCGTCCACGCACCCTCGCACGTGACCGAACCTATGAGGGAGTACCCTTCGACGCCCTCCCCCCTTTACTTTACTGCCTGCAGCCAACAAAATGCTAAAGGCACGTGTATCCCTTTTTAAAGAGCTGATAAATAGGAGTTAGTGTATAGAAAGAGAGGCTCCTTCTACATAATCCTACAGAGAATACACTAGACAAATCCAGAGAAATGTGAAACCTACTGGTTAACGTCATCTGTGTTGTCTTTCAGGAGGTCTAACTTAAGGGTTTGGCAGAGCGTTACGTTTAAAGAGAACGAAGAAACAACTTCTCGACATCCTTTCTAAACGTTCCCCATTTTTCTACGACTATTCCTGGAAGAGTCCTTCTACAAATTTATGATTTGTTTTTAAATTTAGATTCGGATGCAAGTTAAACCTGACGCACGAGAGACGAATAAAAACAAATCGAAATTCCTCTGACATGGAACATACCCGTGCTCAAAACCAAAAGCAGTAGCCTAATAATGTCCAAAAAATTCAAAATACAAAGTAAAAAATACAAAACTTGTTTTGTTGTGTTGTTTTTTTTGCAATCCACCCTGCTTTTTCAGCAAGAGCAAACAACAACCCTAGCATCATCATCATCATCATCAGGCACTCCCCCTGTCAGTGAAAGCTCTCTAGTTGTTTTGTTTATACTCATATGGAGAAAGGTTACGATAGAGTAGTGGCAGTGAGTACATCTCTCTTGCAGGACGTCCCCAGTCCGGCAGATCAGGTGACCCTCCTCGTCGTCCCTCACACTCAGAGCCCTTGTCCGGCTGTCGCTCCGCTGTTTTCAGCCCCCACGACATCAGCAGCAGGTCACAACACGACCGACAGGGGACAGGAGGAGAGGGGGGGGTTCGGGGGGGCAGCCGTAGCCACGGCGACGACGGAGGTGGGCGGCAGAGGAAGAGGAGGGTGGTGTAGTTGATGTAGTGGTTGTAGTAGTAGGTGGATTTGGTGGTCATTGGGCGGTTCGTATGACACCACGTGAGGAAATATATAACGATAGGGATATAGTGCAAGGGAACAAGTCAAAGATAACATTTCTTCCTCTGCTTCTCTCCCCCTCTACACTGCAGCCTTAGCTGCTCCAGAGCACACAAGCAACCTACACATCCACTCATGAATGGAAAACCAGGTCATGAAAGACAGTGAAAAGCAACTTACTGAAAAACTATCATGTTTTCCCCCATTTAGTTAAAGCAGAGTAGGACTATCCCAGCAAACACAAGATTATGTGATAGTATGTCAGGCGATCAAGCTGACAACAGGACAAGATCACCAGCAGAGATATACAAATCCCAGCCTCTTTTCAATTAAGTTTCTATAATGCAGAGAGGGAAAAAAAGTGGGGAGGGACAATATTTGATCCACCCCATGTCCACTCCAGTCACAGTAGTCAACATGATCCTTAACCACTACATTAATACGGTGACTGTTGATTTAACTGCATTTTGACTGCGTCTTCTAAATAAATAAAAAAATTCAAACTAAATGAAATCCTGCTGACAAAAAAAAAACTAGACAAACTAAAAAGATTGTGCTACTTACCGATACCAGGAGCTGCGGGACAAGAGAATGTTAGAGAGGAGGAGAGACAGACAAGAGAAGGAGAGAGAGAATCAGAGAGAGAGAGAGAAAGAGAGAGAGAGAGAGAGAGAGAGAGAGAGAGAGAGAGGGGAGCGGGTGGGAGGTGAGGAGAGGAGGGAGGACTACAAGACAACCAGAGGTGGGGCTGTACTCACCGAAGAGGATGGGCTATAGGACCTTGTTCTACGTCGCCTTCGTTTGTGCTTACGCCTGCTGCCTTTCTGGCGGTGCGACTCCTCCCACTCTCGGTCGCGGCCCCGCCGGTAGTCGTACATGGCCGGGGAAAAGTCGCGGGCATAGTAGCCTTCCCCCGCTCCGTGTTCACGCTCCTGCTCCAGTCTTCTGTAGCCCTCGCAGTAGCGCCGGTCGAAAGGCCTGCGCTCTGCTGAACGATTGTCGTAGCTGAAAAACAGGGAGAGAAGGGGAAGACGACTGTCACAGTTGAACGAGAGAGAGAGGGAGAGAGAGAGAGAGAGAGGGGGGGGGGGGGAGAGAGGGAGGGAAAGAAAAGAGAGGATGGGTATTTAAAAACATGCATGTGGGTTGTATAGAGTGCTGTGCACTATTAACCCCTTCTGTGTGTATTACTTTGAATGAAAAGTAAATAAATACATCACTACACTAAAGATTTCATTTCTGTGCCAACATCCGTTTTTATTTTCAAAGTCACTACTCATGAGCTGAAAAACAACAAAGATACAACATTAAATTAAAACACTATAGAGCACTGCGGAAGTTTCCAGCCTTACCTCCTCGACCGTGCATAGCTGACTTCCTGTCTGTGTCCCCGTCCTCTGCGATCTCTGTCTCGGTCCCTCTCCCGGTCACTGCTCGATGAAAAAGAGGGCGACCTCCGGAGACGCTGCTTGCGACCCCGGTCTCTGTCTCTCTCCCGATACCGGTCCTGGAAGCTGCTCCGGCTGGCTCGCTCCGAAGACGGAAACCGTCTCGAGTGAGGCATCTGTTACAAAGACATGCAACATTCTCAACGTTCCGGAGTTTATTTAGCTGGAATGGAGTTGAAGTTAAGAGTCCATCTGCCCCTTAAAGGGTGGGGTTGGTGTGTTGAATGCATCTCGAAAGATTGTATGAAGAGCTGCTTTGTGGAGAATGGGAGATGAGAATAGCGAGCCTGGTTAGAAATGGGTAGCGGGTAGTTTATTTATGCCTAAAAGAACTGTCAACTCGTCAAATTGTTCTCATGGAGCAGGATAGCCAACTTTCTGGTGATACCTACGGTACCCTCCCACTTCTTGCTAACGTCATGCAATCTATTACCTTATACGTTTCTTAAGTAGACAGGAGGAATGGTAGCTTAACAAGGACAAAATGTGTATTTCCAAAAACAACTCTAAAATAAATGTATACGGATGGTTAACTTCCTTGCTGACGTTTTCGTCTGTCAAAACATCGTCGATTGGTTTGTTTGCTAGCTAGCGACATTGACCGTCTAAATCAGCTTATTCAGATTAAAAATGTGCAGACAAATGAATGTCACCTTAAATAATTAATATGGCCTGTATAATAATGCCTAGCCACGAAACATTAGCACTAGATTTTAAATAGGGCTACAGTACCCGCTATAACGTTAGCAAGCAACCTGTGTCGACTTCAATAGCTAATTTTGACCGCCATCTTGGCGTCTTAGTTACTTAGCTAGCTAGCACTAGATGGACTAACCATACTGGCTAACCAACGTTGCTTGGTACTCCAATAACGGTAACGCAGTACTACTAGCCACTGAGCAACCATTCGATCAACAGCTTACTATTAGACTATATTCTGTATTCACTGAAAAAAGGCTACTTTACTGTACCGTTCTAGCAGCGAGGCCTGTGCGTTTGTCCCACAAGAAATCCGTGTTGGCGCTTCGATTCTTGTTTTCGTGTTCTGGCAAGCTAGCAAATTTACAAAAAAAAATCCTAGCTAGCCAGCTAGCTGCCTGGTTGTGAGTGGACTTGCTTCGCTGCTCCTCCCCCGTCGTAGAAAATGTGCGCTCTGCACGTAAACAACCAGTCTTCACAACTGCGTTGTACCGACACATCAGTCTAATTTACTTCAGATTGTATGCACATTATACATTTATTTAAGTAACTCTGCATATACGTTCGGATAAAATTGTATCACAGCATTAATATGACATCAAGATACAAATATGTTTTATTTGAAATGTGTAAAAAATAAAACGATACTAAAATGTATTTCATTTATGTACAGTTGGACTATCATATTTTTCCCGTGCATTTTGGGGAGCCGCAGAAACATTTCACAACACTTTCATTCAGTGCACCAATCTGTGACCTGTAGTCCCAAGTCAATTCTGAACCAGCCTTGATGCGCCTAAAAAGACAGACAGAAAGACAGAAACGAGTGAACAAACAGGTTAGAACCAAGCTATAAACTTCCTACTGACCAAACTTGTACTGAACACCAAGCTATCATGCTGAGGTCCTCACATAACATAAAAAATACATTGTATGCCTTGAACTATACACCTGAATGAGTTCAATACTTCATGTCATAGATAATCGCTTGATGTTGTACGGATTGAGAGAATACTGCTTACTTTTTGGCAAAGAAGGCTATCCAGGGGAAGCGAAGATCATGGTTGTCCACAAATACATTCTGACCAAACAGGTTAGGGGAACAGCTGTGCTACAGGGGGTGAAGGGATGTAGGAAAGGGAGACAGAGGAGAGGGAGGGGGAGAGTCATATTACCCTCTCACTAACACATACACAACACAACACAACAACACTCTAGGTCCTAGAGTAGTTGTATTATTGCTGCAGTAAAGTACAGGGTATAAATTGTATCTGCTTATCCGTATCCAATCGACTTTTCTTTCAAGATGTGCCTATAAAGAGAAGGTCCTAGATTTGTTTGAATTTTAGAAAGATGTAGTTTAAACTAAGCTTCGGTACAGCGCGTGTGATAATACCCCTCCAAACTATTTTCCAAACTCACGTTGAAAAAGCGAGCCACATTTCCCGCCGCTTTAGAACTGATGACATAGGAGGTCTTCTCATCTTCGAAGAACCTTCTGGTGGTCGAAGAACCTTCTTCTTTGTTGTTTTTGTCAGTTGGCCGGCCAGGAGATTTGTCCTCTGACTCAGCCTCCTTCTCTGGGCCTGTGAGAGGAATATCAACCAAAGTCCTGTCATCCACAGTCATGAAAAGGAAGGATATCAAATTTCTGTATAGGGTAGAGGAAACTCCTGATGCTTGCGTTACATTAGACGCGGTGATACATCTCCCAGCCGTCTTACCTTCCTGTAAGAGTTTGTTGTTGCTGCGCGTGACGTAGCTCCTCTTCAGAGAGGAGACGTCAGACCGATATTCCACGTCAGAGTTGCGGTTGGTGTCGCGGTCAGAGCCGGCTCGATCCTCACCTCCCCTCACCTGTTCGGAGTCACTTCCGTCTGAGGATAAGGAAGGAAGGAATTGTTTCTGAATAAAGTTTTCTTAATCGCCAAATGTGAAATTAATAAAGTGTCTTTCGACGGAAAACACAAGCACCTGTTTCGTTCTCAGAGCAGGGGGCCTCGCTTTCGTAGCCGTCCTTACTGTGGGTCTCAACCCCCTCTATGAGGTTCAGTTTGGCACAGAAGAGGTCCAACATGTTGTTCTTGAACTCCTCGCTAGTCAACACCTTGCCTGAGGCGAGACAGAGAAAGGGGATTCAGAAGGGGAAGCTAGGACCCAGGGCGTTGCAGGAAGTAGAGAAAGAACACGAGACATCATATGGAGCCCATCATACATGGTAGAATATACTAAATGTAGCTGACGTGGTTTAATGATTATAGGGCAGGTAGGCAGGCATGTGGGGTATTCAGTGGTGAGGAAGAAGGCCTCGGTTTGGGATGTGATATCTGTACAGTAGAAACATGTCCTGAACTAGTCTCTAGTAAGGAATGTGGGGGGGTTTGGCCAAGGTTGAGAAAGGGAAACAAACAGGGAGAGAAAAGGTAGAACAAGGCACAAACTTTTAAGCCTTCAAAACCTAAGTCCATTTTGAATGGGAGTCTATGGGCGGATGCCCAGAGGCACAAACTTTTAAGCCTCCAAAACCTAAGTCCATTTTGAATGGGAGTCTATGGGCGGATGCCCAGAGTCAGCAGGATAGGAGACTGTTGTATGTGCTTGTATCTCAAAAGGGGGTTGTTATGAGTCCCAAGAATTAAACAACATGGCTCCCAAGGACAGTGAAGCGGGAAGTGGCGATGGGTTAACATCTGGGAACTTGAAGGCCATGTCTTTGGGTTACTACTGATTTTGAGATCTATGATCACCATGGGAATGAACTAAGGACCAAGAGTAGAACGTCAAGTTGGCACAACCAGATAAGTAAGGGGGGGGGCACCCATGTCGGTCTCATTGAGGGTGTTTGCTATCAGGATGTGAAGTTTATTCCAGCGAATACGACAACAAGTTTGTCTCAACGACACCACCGACCCTGCCCTTAAGTAAACAGTGTTTCATACCGGCGTAGCAGCAGATGAAGGAGCCCATGGCCACGTCGTCAAGACAACGCACGCCCCAGCCCATCCTCTGGGTCATGAACACCTGCAGGCGCACCTGCAGCCCGTGCTGCACCACCCGGTTTGAGCAGAAGCGTGGGTCACAGCGACACAGAGAGTTACACTCGTACACCCTGTAGGGGGGGGGAGGGAGTGGTGAGGGGGAGGAGAAAAGAGAGTTTGGTTAGAAATGGGTGGCGGGGTAGGTATGCTTAAAAAACAACTGTCAAATAGTCAAGGGGCAGAGGGGTGGTTGAGAGAGGAGAGAAAGGGGCAGAGGGTAGTAGAAGAGAGGGGGATGAGGGGAGGAGGACACAGAACAGATATGATTCATACGTAGCTGAAGACTAGAAGGATGAGGACAAACTGCACAAACCAAAAGTAAAGGCTCACCGGTGACAGCGTGGAGCAAAATAAAATCCAGACCTGTAGGTGTGTACCAAAATAAAAGTCCTACCTTGTCGGCATGTACCAAAATAAAAGTCCTACCCTGTCGGCGTGTACCAAAATAAAATTCCTACCCTGTCGGCGTGTACCAAAATAGAAGTCCTACCCTGTCGGCGTGTACCAAAATAAAAGTCCTACTCTGTCGGCATGTACCAAAATAAAAGTCCTACCCTGTCGGCAGACGCTTCTCCAGTCTCATGTGGGAGTAGCCAGCGTTGACGTCCACAATCCCACCAGCCTCCAGCGCCGTGGCCTCCACCGTCAGCTGGTGACAGGAGCAGCTGGTCCTGCAACCAGGAAAGCAGCAAAGAACACCGATAAACCGACACACACAGAGGCACGTACCCCAAACAAAACACACACAAATGTTCCCCTCAAAACACACACACGCACACCCCTTACACACAAACCCACGCACCTGTCCCTGCAGCCGTCCGTGCAGTCGCAGCCCACCAGGAAGTCCGGGCTGGTGTTGATGCTGACTGCTCCGTCCCCCACCTGCTGCCTGATGTAGGAGAAGATCCCACGCGGACGGTTATTGTGCAGCTCATTGATGCAGGACAGAGGCTGCGCCTCGTGGCCCTGGCTCAGGTCCGGGATGAAGATCTTGGCCTCGGTGGCCTGTAAGGTGGTGGTGACGGACACAGAGGGGTCCAGGCAGAACATTTTGATGGAGAGGTAGTCGCAGCGGGTCTGGTGCAGGTAGTCCTCCAGCACGGGCATGCTTGCCAGAGACACGCCGCACGGGGAGCGGTAGAAGATGTGGAAGGACTTCTGGAGGGGGAGGAGGATGAGGGAAGGAGAGGGGGGAGGAGGAGGGGGAAGATGAGGGGAGGAGGGGGAGAGGGGATGAGGAGTGGGGGAGAGTAAGAAGAGACACACACAGGTGTTTGTGGTTCACCTAGCCATGTCACAGTACAGCCCAAACCCACAGGTTCCTGGGTCTCACCTTTTTTTTGTCCCCTACAGTTAAGCGGGCCTTCTTGCGGCTGAAGCCACAGAGCAGAGGGAAGAACAGGGGGTTGCATCCGCGGTGCTCTCCCCTGGGGCCGAGGCAGGCGGGGCAGCAGCGATGGACGGTGTAGGGGGTCGACGAGGCACGAGGCGGAATGACGGTGCTGCTGTGATAGGGGTGGAGAGAGAGGGTGAGAGGGGTGGAGAGAGAGGGTGTGGGTGGGCGAGGAGAGAGGTGGTTTGTGGGTAGACACAGGAGGGGAATGGATGGGTGGGAGAGGAGGTTGGTGGGTTGAGAGGGGGTGGAGGAGGAGGAGTTGGTGGCCAAATGAGTGACAGGATAGGGGAGAACAGTTCCAAAGAGACAGAAACACCCCCCTATTAATTTTAATTCCATGTCATGTTTTAAAGCATGATGGATACAACACATGTGGTAAATCAGCTTCCATTCATGGCATTTGATTATATCTCAGAAGTAGATCATTTTTTAACTGTTCACATAGCGTATATGTCACAGAGGCTGATGGAACACAGACTGTACTGACGTGAGAGGAGAGCATTTTGCAGGTTTGGACGGGGCCGCTGCACTGGAAGAGGCCCGGCTGGAAGAGCTGGACGACAAGATCTTCCGATACTTCCGGGGCTTTAAGACGGCTGAGGTAGTCGTTTTCTGAGGCAACGCTGGATTGTGAAAAGGGAGATAATAAGTTTCAAATATCTTTTATAAATGTAAATTCATTTTATTTTATTAACCCTTTGTGCTGTCTTCGGGTCACAATGACCCGAAAGTTCACGACGACCCAACGTTACCCAATACAAAAACAAATAAAAACCCCCGCACTGTGGGGGTTGTGAGACAGCCCAACGGTTAAAAGAAAATGCTTCACCTAATCTCTGTATTAGGTAAAGTTGCCGCAACACGACGGTGGGGTCACAATGACCAGAAGATAACACAAGGGTTAAAGTGAGTTCAAGAAAATGGCAAAGAGATTTAGGCAAACAGACAAAAGAGAGAGAGACAGAGAGAGTAAAAGAGAGACTAACCAGAGTTAGTCCCTGAAGTCTCCTTTGACGCTTGTTTCTTCATTTGGGCCAAGTGTTGCAGACGCGTAGACCCTCTATACAGCCACTCCTTGTGCTGGTCGTCCTGGAAACACAGAGACACAAGCCTGGAACCTCTCTCTCTCCGTAAACATCGCATGACGACCTACACACCGTCATCTGTCTGCTAGATCAGGGGTTCTCAAACTTTTTGGGGCTAGGGACCCCTTACAGGGGAGAACATTTTCCAAGGACCCCCCCCATAAGCGTAACATTCAGCATACCCTTTGTGCTCTTAACTTGACACAATTATTCTTGTTTTATTGGTGTAAATGGTCCCATTTGTAGATCATTTTTTATGTTATCACTTTTTAAATGAGACAGTACAATTTTACCATTTTATAATTTATGGTAAAATGCTTTCGCGGACCACCTGGCTATGGTTTGCAGACTCCTAGGGGTCCGGGGACCCCACTTTGAGAATCACTGTGCTAGATGAGTAAAAACTCATCAAATACGACCCCTTCTCACCTGGAAGAGGATGTGTATGAGGCTGCTGTCGATGGCCTCTACTTGGCATCTCTTCTGGATGCCGTTGTGCTCGGTGTTGATGTGCTGCCCCAGGCGGTATTGAGCCATGGGGGTGTAGGGGTACACCCTCAGGTACTCCACCAGGAAGTCTTTGTACGTCTTATCCTCAATGTCTTCATCGCTAATGCTCTCCACTGAAGACGAGACCGGAGAAAAATCCTGTCTTTTTATACTTGTGTGAGTGTGTGTCTGTGTGTGTGTGAAGAAGAAAAGAAAGGATATTCTTACACGGTCTGCAAACCAAGCGAAGCCGAGGCAGACCGACGTAACACGGCGTTCCATTGTCGAGGAACACCAGAAACCTGAAACGTCAGAAAGAGTGATCAGCGCTTTGCAATCAACGATGCTTTCATCAAAACACTTTTCTTCTCATGACTTCCGATTAGGATGCATAATAAACCCCTCTCCTCCTTCCTCCTCTCCTTACCTCATACGGTTCTTAACGATGGGCAGTTCTGCAAGAGTACCGGAGGAGAACTCTGACTGGTTGGCCTCCTGGCCCTTGGCCAGCAAGCGTACCCCAACGTACAAGCTGCCCAGCGAAGGAGTGTGGTCAAACGCAATGTGGTGTCCGGGCAGCCAGCTTCCCTTCCCTTTCAAATCCACCTTATACTTATCTCTGTTGTCATTGTCTGTGAGGAAACGCATGGAGAAGGAAAGGCTTTAACGGCTTACGGCATAATTCAAGTGTGTGTGTGTGTCCATGTGCAGCACCATGTGTGTGTGTGTGAGTCCGGGGTGTCCTTTCTCTCACCAGCTGATTTGATCTCAAGGATCTTGCTCTGTTGCCAGTTCTCTGTACTTTTCCGGGCCAGAACCACCATGCCCACCTTGACGGGCTCCTGAGAGAGCTGTGAGGGGGTCCGGGTGGCCGGGTTGGAGGAGGCCGGCACCACCGAGGATTTACCTGCCGGGAGAAATGTACACGCTTGTGATGAGAAAAAAATCGCTTCAGCTACACAGCGGTTGGATTCGGAAGTGGGAGTTTGAGAAGTGAAGTCACCTGTGTTTCCCTGCGGCGGTTGTGCCGAGGCAGGAGAGCCGCTCGTGCCGGTCCTGGACGGAGTGCCGGTCCTGGACGGAGTGCCGGTGCTGCTGGGATTTCTGTTCGGCTCACGTTCTTCCCTCTTCTTTGTGGTGGTTTTGGTTTGTCCTTTGTGCGTGGTGAGACCAGGACGCCCTCGGTTCCTCGGCGCAGCAGCAGTCCCTCGGCCAAGACTCTTGGTGCCAGGAACTGAATCTGCTTCGCTCTCCTCCGAGGACTCTGTCCCGGCGCTAGAGCTTTGGTAACTGCCTTTAGGTGGCTTCCACGATGCATCTGACCCATCGCTGCTCTCCTCTGCCACCTCCTGTTTCTCCTCCTCCTCCATTTCCTCCTCCTCCTGTGGCTCTGCCTCCTGTGGCTCCGCCTCCTGTGGCTCCACCTCCTGTGGCTCCACCTCCTGTGGCTCCTCCTCCATTTCCTCCTCCTGTTTCTCCTCCTCCCTCTGAGCCCTGGCCCGGGTGACAGAGTCAAGCAGCCTGGGCGCTGGAAGTTTGCTCAGCACCAACACCTCTTTACCGTTCTTCAACACTGGAAACTGAGCAGCGACTTGTTGGCAGCATTGCTCCCGGGGCGGGATTTGATCCTGGGTCTCGTCAGCATTGCTCGGCCTTTGGCTCAGCAAGTCAGAAGAACTGTCTGTTCCGCTGACAGGGCTGATTCCACGGGGGGGGCTTGAGACTACGGTGCTGGAGGGGGACGGCTGGCCGGTCCAGTTCTCTGTGCCGGGGGTCTCTGACGGCAAGCAGGGTGGCTCCTGAGGGTCACTGTCCCATTCACTGGGCATAGACAGTGACGATTCCCCTTCACACTGATGGAGAGCAAAGAGAGAATATCAGAGCTGGGTGGGTGGGTGGATGAGTGGGTGGGTGGGTGGATGAGTGAGTGGGTGGGTGGGTGGATGAGTGAGTGCACGCGTGAGTGAGTGCGTGTGTGATCCCACCTTTTTATCACCTTCACGGCCATTGACCATTTGGGGAGCTGAGGAAAGGTGAGACAGAGAGTTAGAGACACGACAGGCTGGGAGGAATAACTTCAACACAGATCTTCCTCACCTTCGTCCAGACACATGACGTCACTATCCTCATCCAGGTCGACAGCATCATCTTCATCATCTATCTCTATGACCATGGGTTGGACTTCCTCCTCTTCCTCAGAGTCAGTTTCCTTGTAGACCATGTCTATCTCACGGTACAACTCCTTCATCGAGGTCTCACACCCAGCCATCAACCTAGGAGCATTAAGTGGAGAGATAGCTAGATAGATAGCTGGCAATCGATTTCTCTGTGTTAACCTTAGCTAAAGTCAAATGTTCTGTCATCTCATTTCAGCATAATCTCACCCCACAAAAAATTCAACCATCGTCAAAAGACATAACGTTGCTGATTTTTTTTTTTTTTGTTTTTACAAAGAGTAAGGTTAGTGTAAGTATACATAACATTTTACACAAGAACAGGACAACGTCATAACGATCATTTACCAAGCCAACATATTTTTTTAAATGTATATAAAGTGTCAACAGAAGAATATATGTCACCCCCCCAATGTTAAAGTCAAATTAACCGCTGTCTTACGTAACCACTGTCATACTTCAGGGGCGAGGCCGACTACTCACTTGTGTGTGCGGTTCAGGAGGACCTTAGTGCTGGCCATCTGATCTTCCCTGCGCTCTATCAGCATCTTCATCTGATCGAGCTGGGTTTTCTTCAGGTTCAACAACTTGTTACCCTCCACCTCCTTCTGAATCCAGCACCGGAGTTGTTCCACAGTCATGTCCATCTCGTCCTCATCTCCGTGAGCAACCTCCATCGATCGTTGCAAGGCGATTATCCAACTCCCTCTGAACACTTTTTTTTTCGGGTGGCCACCGTCTGACGGTCTAGTGGTGCTTGTTCCTGCTGAGGGAAATCAGTTACTTTAAATGACTAATGTTTGCGTCCCCTCCTTTCAGTCACCACTGCCCTCCAGTGTGCCAGAGCGGCTTCCAGGTCATCCGTCATCATTTTGCTGCCTGGACCTTTCTGCAGCGTTTGATACGGTTAACCACCAGATCCTGCTCTCTAGACTTTCTGAGATGGGCATCACTGGCACTGCACACCAGTGGATCTCATCCTACCTGTCTGGAAGATCCTACCAGGTCTCCTGGGGAAGTAAACTGTCAGGCCCTCGCCAGCTCTCCACTGGTCTCCCACAGGGCTCCGTCCTTGGACCCCTCCTCTTCCTTCTGTACACCACCTCACTTGGACCAATCATCACCTCCCATGGCTTCTCCTACCACTGCTACGCTGACGACACGCAGCTGTACCTGTCATTCCCCCCGACTGATCCGGGGATCTCAGCTAGGATTGAGGCCTGCCTCACAGACATCTCCACCTGGATGACCGAGCACCACCTGAACCTCGCCAAAACAGAACTTCTCATCATCCCGGCTAAACCATCCATCTCCCACGATCTATCAATCACCCTGGGATCTGCGACAGTGACCCCTTCATCCTCTGCCTAATTTGTAAATTGTATAACTGCATGCACTTATGGGTCTTCCCTTCGGCACTTGTTTAGTTGTTTCACAATGTATGCTTCATGTTTTGGCTGCTTGCAATGTTTGGGACTAATTCGTTTTTACGATCAGTGATCTATGCTCTTTTGTAAAGCTCTCTCTTGGAAGTTGCTTTGGATAAAAGCGTCTGCTAAATGCATAAATGTAAATGTTTATCTGGTAGCTGTTGCGGAAACCAATTAACTTTGCGTACAAATATTGGCCAAGTTTCCGAGATTCGTTAAGAAGCTCTTAACGCTAAGAGTGTCTTAAGAACGTTCTAAGAGCGCTCTGAAGCTCTTAACGCTAAGTGTTTTAAGAGCGTTCTAAGAGCGCAACGTTCTTAAGATGATCTTAGCGTTAAGAGCTTCTTAACGGATCTGGGAAACCCGGCCATTGTCAGCAATAGCAGATGTTTTTTTTTATTACAGGGGACCCTAAAGTTTGATTCAATAATTGCTTTACTCACCTGCAACTGTACAGAGGAAAGCGCCCAGGAAAACGTGGTAATCAGTGTTGTTTTATTCACCAGAGGAAAACAGTCTCAATATCTGAGCATGACGCTGTGTCGCGCTGTGTATGTGTTCTCTGCACAGGAAGTAGAAAGCAAAGTGGGCTAGCCCACGTGTCCGGCAGCAGGAAACTACATTGGCATGAACCCTTTAAAATAAAGTTTTCGGTTTAACTGATTTACTCAGCTTTATGTATTTTTTATTTTTTTGTTTGTTTGCTTTCTAACCAGTTTTTTTTGGCTCTTTTATTTGGGTTTCCTGACAGACAAGCATAGGGGTTGAGACAATGAGGGGTTGAACTGTTACGAATTTAATTTCTATACCAATATAATACTGGGGGCGGCAGATTTTCCGTTTTCAAACCGCAGGTTAAACACTTACGCACCTGGTTGGAAGCGAACAGATGTTTCCCCCGATGAAGGAAAATGAAATAACATAAATATAAGTAACAGTTAACTTAACGTAGGCTATTCTATAACCAGTGTCTTTATGATTATTTGTCTTTCGCACCAATAAGCTGGGTCTTCTATATCTGAATGATGGTATTGCTAGGCACCAAGCAAGTTGTCTTTTTGAAAGACTGGGACGTTTATTTTGCACGTCGGCTTCATTGCAAGCGGACGCTCTTACTCACTTGTTTGGGTTTATGTGCCATTCGCTTATGTGCTAGTGTATATTCTCGTTTCTGATGATGGAAGCGGTTTGGTGATAAAAATGTCGATGTCAATCATAGGCTACCGAATTCCTCGTCCCCATTGGCTGAAACCCTCAAATAGGTAACACAATAGTGATGGGAAGTTCGGTTCTTTTTACTGATTCGGTTCTTTGAATCTCGTTCAGTAAAATGAACGAATCTTTTTTCGAGTCATTTGTTCATTTCAGGGGGGGGGGGGGGGGGGGTGGGGGGGGGGGGGGGGGGGGGGGGGGGGGGGGGGGCTATACGTCCACTGCAAAGGACGTATAGCCCCTATACGTCCACTGTAGGTTAGTGCATGACATGTGCACCAGCAAATACTATTTCAAAATAAATTCCTGCATTAAAATAATGTATCATGAGTTTGTATGATTTGGTCATGTATTATCACACTAGCATTTAATTATCACGTCAAACAATTACACTGCACTAAACTGTAAGTGTAAATGTAAAGTGAAAATAACAAAACCAGTCAGTATGATGACTTGAGCGAATATCATTCATTCACGTCTTACTAAAACAGCGGCCACGCGAAAGGGAATAAGGAAACTGTTTCCTCTACTAAAAAATACAATGCGGGTCACGTGAAAAAAGGATCCAAAGACTCGTAGAAAGACCGAGTCGGGGAAGGAACTAATCATTCGTTTCCTCTAGCTACAGAGCCTATGCAGGTCACGTGAAAAATGATCCAAAGACTCGTAGAAAGACCGAGTCGGGAAAGGAACGAATTGTTCGTTTCCTCTTGCTACAGCCTATACAGGTCACGTGAAAAATGATCCAAAGACTCGTAGAAATACCGAGTCGGGAAAGGAACGAATCGTTCGTTTCCTCTAGCTACAGAGCCTATGCAGGTCACGTGAAAAATGATCCAAAGACTCGTAGAAAGACCGAGTCGGGAAATGAACGAATCACTCGTTGAGAGGACTCGTTACTCCCGAGTCCTTATAAGGATTCGTTCAAAATGAACGAATCATTCACGAACGACACATCACTATAACACAATCACATGAAAACTATGATAGACAGAATACATACGAAGCTATCATACAAATCCTTTATTTACAGAGGCTGCAAAATGATCAATTTAGCCTAATACATCTTGCTGATTCAACCAACTTCACAAACGACCCTTCCACCTTTCCTGCGCCAATTTTGTTTTTCAGAAACCCGAAAAAAATAGTACATTTTCATCATCTCCTTTCCAGACCAAAGCTGCCACAGCTCGTAAACAGGGGCGATGATCTGAGCGACCAAGTGGATTTGTCAAACACATTCTACAACAGTGGCAATTGAGAAGTTTAGTTATAGGTATATATAGCTCTATATATGATGCACTGAATGGATGGGTATGGGTCTCGGTGGTCAAGGAAACCGTTGTGCGCTCCAGCTCAGTTGGTGATCTGTTCCTCCTGGTATGTGGAAGTGGAGATGGCGCCGTAGGGGTCCATCACGGTCTGGGCGCAGCGCACCACCGTCACGAGGAGGAAGAAACACAGGACGAAGAGGAAGAAGAGGGCGAAGCCCAGGTCCACGTCCACCTCCAGCTTGCTAACGGGGGGCAGCTGGTGCACGTGGAGAGGGGTCAATAAATAAGTTCGATTATGATGATGAGTTAGGTGTATGACTACAGAACTCTACAGGTAGGTGGATATCATCAATAGTGCAACTGAGTTTTTTTTCTTATACCCACTGAAGATAACTTCTGTCTGCATTTTTCTGTTGAGTCAGTCCAAATTAGTTTTCCACAGTACTGACCCCACCTTTGGAAAGCCCAATCACAAAACCACTAAATGCACCACAGTGCAACACCCTAAAATGTGCTTGAAAACATCTTTGTTTTATCGTGTCTACACATTTTTGCTGTGTTTAAGTAATGCAAGGTGCTGAATAGTTACTATTTACCCCCAACATTTCTCTGATAAGAGATACGCCTACACTGTGGAGAAATTCATAAAACAATCGAGATCATGAATAATTTCAAACTCACATTTCGGTTATGATCGTCTTGGCTTTGTGTCGGTTGCTTGGCGGTTCTGTTCTCTCCTATCTGTGACAGTCCTTGCGCCTGATACCCTGTCCAGTCTGGCTGGTCTCCCCTCAAAAGTTCATCATTACATTCTTTGACATAACCCAGCTATCTGCTAACCTAACCTCTTTCCCTCCTCCAACCATCAGAGGAAAAAGGAGCTGTCCACAAAATGCCTGCCTGACACGCATACATCACGGAGTACGGAGCTTCTGTATAGGCCTACACAAACACACACACACACAAACCTTTGAACCGCATGCACACGCGACCTCCCCCTGGCGCTTAAACCCTTTATTAATAGTTAAGCAGGAATTGAATAACGGTCCCCACGGTTCACACGTGAATCAAACACCCGGAGCTTTTGTTCTCACATCAACAGGGCCTAAGCCTTTGTCACCTCCAGACGCCATAACTCACGCACGCCATGGCGCTCGCTAGAATCTTCATCATGCGTAGACCGATGAGCCCTCTAATGAGGGAGGGAAAGCGAAGGAAAGGCTAGAGTAGGAAACCACAAAGAGGTGGGGGCGTGAAATGGAGAGTCCAACTCTAGGTAATACGATACATATTTGCAATTAGACTGGGGAGCCAGAGGAAGGACTAGCAGAAAACCGACCCCACCAATTTCAAACGGAGATTGTTACAGTTGGGCTGCGAGCGGAGGCCGAGGGTGCCGGGGTAAAGTGATCCTCATTCCTCTGCAATTAGGTGAGGAGGACTTAGAGGCCTTGGCCAAAACGAGTTGACGGGGAAGTATTTGGACCTGCTGTGTAACAGCGATAACTCTGGATCTGGTTTCATTGAAGTATGGACATGAAAGAACCGTAGCCTACAATAACTTATCTCTTCACCTGAGTGGCCTCGAGCAGTCGTCCCTTTGTCAATCAATTGGCGTCTAGACTACCCCACACACACACACACTTTGTTACCCCTTGAGAAGCCCTTGATGTTAATGTTATGGGCTTGCCTGTCCCAGCGTGATAGATCCCACTCATGTGTAGGAGCCAATTGGCCCAACGCTATTCTCATTGACAACCGTCACGCTGCATGGAAAACGCACATCACCTACGTTCATCTTTCAGAAATACTACAGAGGAAAGCAAAAACGCCCTTCTACAGTAACTGGGCTTTCTTGTTGTGAATGACAATCGGATCTTACACTTATCAGTAGGGTCAGATAGGTGTTGACCCCTGCAGTAACGGCAGGATCACTGGCGGCGTGTCCTGCTCCACAGAGACGGGAGAAGGCAGCTTAAGTTGATTAGTTTGAACTGTACTGGCCGGACACCGTCGAATTAGCATGAGGAAACCAAACACAGGATTCTATCGGTTGACTTATCACGATAAACACCACTCATTACTTATCCTACACTTTGTTTGGTTGTGAGCTTCGTTCACAGTTTAGATCATGTTCCCTTCGAAGATCCTGTTTCCATTGAATAGATATTTTTTATCCAATGACGTTAAGATTACATTTTCACGAAGGGTGGTGAATTCCATGTTGCGCTATTTAGATGTTAACGAAATCAAAAAGACAAGTTGTTTCATCCACAAATCATCTTTATCTTATATCTCGACAAGCGACGAGGCAAAATACAAAATAAAAACATTTGTAGCAGCAAAGCTGTATTGGGGGTGGGGGGGGGCAGCAAATTGGTACAGGGGCTTGGTTGTTGAGTTGACACAGACTAGAAGACAGAGAAAAGAGACAGGGTAAGGCACTGCAGGGAAATAAAGTACCAAAACAACAAAAAGCAAGTAACAAAAAGCAAGGATTACAGTACAGGGAAGGGGAAAAGACTTGAGGCAAGAAACAGACAGAAATTAAGTATAGGGTGTAGTTGTAGAGAGTTTAGGCACTTGCACACAGAGGCAACCTTAACCAACATGGCAAACGTATACTTTGGGGCTTCCATTCTACTCTGACATAGCAGAGTCACAATCTCAATGCTTTTTTTGTTAACATTTTTTCTCTCAAAAATAAATGGACATGGACTAAACTCCGATTACGCTTACTGCCGCTCAAAGCAATGCGGTTGACACTATGATTAGGGCTATGTTCAGCCAATTCTGAGCCATATTTGAAACCCATAAAGTGCATTTTAAATAAAAGGGCAGATGAATACTGATTTGAATGGATGAATGTCTGAAGGGAGGAACCGACGACTCCACTCAGTCAAGTTGAATTTAAGATGAAGACTGAACAGGAAGAACCGTGTTCCTTGTGAATGCAGACTGGTGAAAAAGATTGACACATTCATAAGTAAAACATAAAAACTAAAACAACTGATAAACTAAAGCATAATAAGAAGAACACAAGTAAGATAAAGTCAAGCTGGATTCACTGCATTACTCAGAGATGACTGAAGCTAAACGTTTCATATCAAACTTTCTTCCTTTTCTAAAAAAGTAAAAAGTGTAATTGTTTATTGCCAAATAGAACAAGCGTAATTGAACTCAACACTGGCACAGTTCGGGTCTGATCATCAATGGCAACTAAAGATCTACAATTAAATAAGTTGTCATTACACCAGTTCCATCTTTCTCTCAAGCTAATTTGTGTTTCAGTGATTCTAACACTGACCTGTACTGAGCCCTGTTCCTCCCAACAGCACCTGCTCGCTCTCTCTTGGCAGTGGAGGTGTTGGCACAGCCAGTGACATCAGTGTGTGGATCAGTTGAAATGAAAAGTATTGGCCTTTTGCGTTTTCGGCGTAGCAACATACCATCAAGTGTTAACCAGAGACACAAGATTAGCCTGCCTGTGCTAAACAATAACGCAAAAATCCCTATATTTCATTTTCAGTTATGAACAACAACAACGCTTTGAGGCAGGCACGCTAGCGACTGGTGAGCGACATCGTAACCGAGACAACGGAAGAGGAGAAGGGACAAAAGAGAAGAGTTTGCCACAAAACTCGCAGGACAGTCCGTCCCACCCTGCCTGTTCTCTTATTACATGTAGTGTGATTTACAGAGCGGTGAAACATGCCAGCAAACTAGGTGGCGTACAAGGAGGGTTTAGGTTCATGTGCGAGACTAATTAGTCTAAATGCATATTTCTTTTTTTTCTTACTATTAAGCTTTGTGTGTGTGTGTGTGTGTGTGTGTGGTGCCTCCCATTTGCACTAGACATGCTTTCCAAGTGAGTCCTCCTGGATCAGAAACACAGGTAGAACAGAATCTGCGTCCCGCCGTGCCAGCGTGCGTGCTCCGCCCGCCCGGCGTCACTCCGCCTTGCTGTGGTAGTGGTGGTTGTTGTTGAGGACGGCAGCATGGCCGTTTTGCACCTGCCCGTTTTTGGACTTCTCCCTCCTCTCGTGAACCTCGTCCTCCTCCTCGGATTCGGCCTCCTCCCTGTCACTCCGCTCGTCCTCGACGATCTCCTGAGGGGGGAGAGAGAGAAAAGGCGTCAGCATTAGAGAGAGAGAGACAGAGAGAGACAGAGAGAGAGACAGAGAGAGAGAGAGAGAGAGAGAGAGAGAGAGAGAGAGAGAAGCGGGGGGGGGGGGGGGAGGAGGAGAGAGAGAGAGAGAAAAGCGGGGGGGGGGGGAGGAGGAGAGAGAGAGAGAGAGAGAGAGAGAGAGAGAGAGAGAGAGAGAGAGAGAGAGAGAGAAAGCGTCAGCATTAGAGAGAGAGAGAGAGAGAGAGAGAGAGAGGTGTCAGTATTAGAGTTTAAGAGCTGATCCTGAACATCAGGCTCTCTAAGATTGTATGGTGGCTCTGCAGAATTGTGCCTACGTTGTTCGGCAGGAACTTGACAACCATGCGCAGTATGAGGGCCGCCCAAAAGACATGCAGGCACTGGAGCACGAACATCAGGCCATTGAAGAAGTAGTATCCAAAGAAGGGGGGGTAGAGGGTGGCTGGATAAACCCACGTAGTGTGTATGATCCTGCAAGGGACCAGCGCAGAACAGAGGCTTCAGTCACAGGCCTTCACACAAAAGACGTTTACAAAAAAAACAAACAAAGGATTCGTATTGTCTCTTGTGCAATGTCAACCACCAGGAAGTGGTGTGTTCCTGTGCGAGACGGAAGAGAATCAGTGTCCCGTGTGACAGGACCTTCTCACCAGAAGGGGAGGATGATGAGGCGTGTCACGATGAAGACGCCAGCGAACAGGGTGAAGATGTAGTTGCAGGTTTTCCTCCAGCCCGCATAGTTGAACATCTTGGCCGACTTTTTAAAAAAAAACACAAAGAAAACTAATTAATTTTCATATATTCTCCTCTAGAGGGCAGTCTCAGGTTCGAACGATGACCAGAATCAACAGCTGCTGAGTGAGTGAGTTTGCCTGGGTGTTCCAGTGTGTGCGTGTGTGTGTGTGTGCACGCCGATGTGTGTGAGTGTGTTGTACCTCCAACAGCCAGTCTGATGAATCGTGCACAAGCATTATCAGAGTACCAGCCCGAATGTAGTGGACCAGCCAGGAGAAGCCAATCAGAATGATGGTAGCAATATGGTGAATTA